>NC_135714.1:101221429-101368429 GCF_964656455.1 Halichoerus grypus | reverse complement strand
AGTGATACTTTCCTGTGTACTTTGGGTACACATTTTAAAATACTGCTCATCAGTGGGCTAAAGTTATAATGCGTGGCCTAGTTTAATAGCTAACATTTTGGGATCAGTGGTGACGTCTTGAAGCCTAGGATACATTTCGGGGCCCCTCAGTTGAGCGTCTGACTCTTGATTTCGGCTCAGATCACGATCTCATGGTGGTGAGATCCAGCCCCACTTGGAGCCAACTTTGGGCTCCGTGCTCAGCGGGGAATCGGCTTGGGCTTCTCCCTCTCCCTCTCCCTCTCCCTCTTCTTCTGCCCCTGCCCCGCTCACGCTCTCTCTTTCCCTCTCTCAAATAAATACATATCAAAAGATAAATAAAACTAGGATCATTTTCAAAGTAGCCTACCTTAGTAAAGTTTACTTAGTTTTTGTTTTTACATTTTGTTTCCAGTTTTATTGAGCTGTAACTGATGTATAACATCTTATTAAACTTTATAAAGTATGAACAAAAACTTAAGAAAACCATTTCTTAACTGAAGAAGTATCTCAAAGTTGGGAAGCAGAGATTTTTGTGGGGTTGTGAGGGAAAACCCACACAGCTGGAGAGAAAACGTATCTGTCTGTCTAACTTCAGTCCCTTCTCATGCATTGCTTTGCCTCATGCTGGCTCTCTGTGTGCGCTTGGGGAAGACCTGTCATCTTGTTAGGATGTTCTGGAATCTTTTGCTAGTTTCCGTATGACGTAGCAGAGGTGAAATAGTAGCCGAGTACTTTTCTAGATGAGCCACAATTTGCAGAGGAAAGCCAATGTGTTTGGAGCCATGGGAGCTCATATTGCCCAAGCCACCTAGGATGCGCCAGTCATGAGCAGAGGAGCTGACTGTTGTCGCCATTGTGTAGCGAGGAAACCATGGCTTTACCCAAGGTTACAAGTCCCTCAGGGATTAGGCTGAGAGTTGAACCCTGACTGGTAAAGCTCCAAAGCCCAGGTTCTTTTCTATCGTATCACACGACTCTTCTGTCTCTCGTTTAGTCAGTCTAGTGTTTAGTCTCCTGGAGGGGGAAGAAGTGACTCGACTGCTCCGAGTTTCCCGTTTAACGACACCCCTTCCCAGACCCCACCAGAGTAGGATAAAGAACTCTGCCACTCCACAGGGGCCTAATGAAAATGTGCACTTCACAAAGTTCCATCCGTCAGAGTTACTACTGCACATGTCCGGTTCAAAGTAGGGATTCTACCCCTGGGGGACAAAAATGAGAGCTCTCATTACCTTTTTTATCAAGTTGTCTTCCAATTCCAAGCTGCCGGAATTAGGTGGGCAAAGAAGGCTTGGGGTTATACACGCTGATAAATTATAAGCTGTCATCTGATTGGATGAGGAATGTTGCTCAATGTTGTATAACACTCCAAAAAGGTATCGCAAGAGAACCACATTTGCTCTTGGCAGCTGGGCTAAAAGCCTAAGGTCAGAAAAATACACTTTTAAATTAGGCAAGGGATTCCACTTAGGAGGTTGGAAATACAGAGACAGGGAACAGGATACATCCTTGTGTATCTAGCACACAACCCGCTGTAGCAGAGTTCCAGGCATGAATGTATACAAAATTGTTGCACTGAATTCAGTTCCTGAGCCAGATAAACACTTCTCTGGTTAGTTAAATGTATGACAGACTCTTAAGGTCATAACCCTGGCAGTCGATGCTCTTGCATCTGTCCTGGACCAGGGGATGTCGTCTACCAGTTTCATGGATCCAGAAGGTGTAAAACGGCCAAGGATTCCACATTAATAACATCAGGAGAAGAACAATAAGAGCCCTAAAGCGTGCCTCTATTCTGAAGCTGACCCCCATGGGTGTGAAGAATTGAAACTCTTTGGCATCGGTCATGATTTTAGTGGGCAAAGCTGCAAAACGTAAGCCAATGTTCTCCTAATAGTATGTTGGCTGTATTTCTGAGATGTGACCAGAGTAGAGTAATTATTGCATCATTACCTCTGGGCTGCAGTTATCTTCTCCTCTTCGTTCCCTTGATCAATAACACTGAGCCATTTGTCATAGAGATCGGTTAACAATACACTTCCTGGGATATTTCTAAGAAAATCCTTATGGAGATAAAAAATATGTATATATATTATAGAAAATATGTATTGGAAATATTACAGAGAAAATATGTAGTTAAAAAATTCAGTTCAGCCCCCACTTCCTTCACAGATAGCCAAACTGTGACCCACACGGAGCTCGCCTCTGACTCTCCGTTTACTGGCACACGCAGGAGCAGGTGCTTGGATTTTCTCCCGCTAAAACTTAGAGGCAGAAAAGCAGAGCTTAGGCTGTGGTGGAAATGAACATAAAGCTCCCTTCTATCATCTGGAACTTATTTTTTGTGTGTGCTTTTTTTGCAAAGTACCACAAACTGACAGGGTCTGGCCATAGACCATCCTAAATCCTATTAGCTTCTTGGACAGAAACACACATACCCATGTTGCTTGTTTTAAACACAGTGCTAGCTCTTAATTCTAGCAAGAAAAGTTCTGAAACAATCAAAACACAAACAGGTGGGCTCTTGCACACGTATTAGGAAAGAACTAGGTCTTCTCACTCGGGGTATGTGTGCTCCCTGGAAGAAAGCTTCTCTCATAATTGCTTCATTCTTCCTTTTCTTAGCTGTCTAAAAGGCGAGAGTCTACTGGCAGACTCACTGTGGTCCTGAGGATAGATTCATTTCTAGTTTAGGCCAATTCTCCAGTTAGTTTGACATGTTATTATCAAGGCCAAGGTTGCAGAGACTGATTCTCCACCAAGATCAGTCAACTTCAGGAAGAGAAAACTTTAGAAATGTCTAAGCACTATACCCACAAGTGCTCACCCTCTTCCTAGTCGGTGCTTATCACACGGAATCAGGAAAGAACCTACTCACTCTTGCTAGAAAATCGATTCCATGTGTGCACCTTACAGAGGGCAACACCCATCTTGCTACCTAGTGTATCATCATTCTTCTCCTGTCTCCTGAGGCCTATATGTATATTACTACTGGATATCACTATGGCCCCAGTATAAGAGTGGTTGCCTAAGTCATTTCTGGACTTTGCTATTTATCACATCTTCGAACATTAATGGGGGACAAGGAAAGACCAAACGTGACAGATTCTAAGACTGCAGTCATTACTATATTAGCATAGGGTTGTTCAGACCTGTTAATAAGTGCCAAAGTGGATGGATTAAATTCTTCCTCTGTTCTACTTCTTTTGGAATCTTTGCCTTCATTAGGAGGGTGGTGAGGATATTTGCTTTGGTAAACAGTGTGTATGTGTCAGTGCATATTTTGAAATTTTTTTCATGACTCGTAATCATTTCAGTATTAGTATTTTGCATGGAGTCTTCCGGAGTGAAGTTGGAGAGGATGGTGTGTGATGAAAACAGAATGTATTTCTAACATATAGGGCTTTTAACTCCTAAAGTAGCTTCCTTAAATTTTGAATTTGTCAAGCGTTTTTCAGTTTCTCAGGTTCTTAATCTATTATGTCCATTATGGTTCTTGAGCAGTCATGATGAAGGACACCAATCATAGCTTCAGTTACTCATGTGTGCATAATGCTAGAACCTTCCCTACCTTTAAGACGGATGCGACCACAAGAACAGATTCTCTGTACAGGTTCACTTTGACCCCAGAATTTAGTTTATCCTTTAGATCTCTGCATGATATTATATTGGCTGATTTGCTGAAGATGCCTTCTGTGAGTGGCTCTTTTTGATTAATAAAGGAAAGCATACCCTGTAGGAAGAAAAGAAAAGTATATGGCATCTCATATCCACAAACGCAGAGCACAAGCTTGGCTTCGTTTTGAAAGAGAAGGGGAATGTAATGGTACACTGTTTTAGAGCGGTAAGGACGAAAGTCTATTTAGATTGGTTTTTTTTTCAGTGTCTCTCTCTATACTTCCTACCCAAATATCCATTTTACAGTCATACACTGAAACATTTTTAACACTTCTTTTAGTCATATTTTCCTTTCCATTGAGTTTACATTTTTAAGTCAAACATTTCTGTTTCAAGGCCTTTGCGGAATCACCGTCTGTTTCCTACTTTACCATTCTTTTCTCATTATTCCCTTACATGGATGCTCTTCCCCAAGTATGGTAGTCGATTTAGGAAATACTCATTTCCCATTTGTTTATTTCTCTTTAAGTGCCTGTATACTCCATTCCTACTTGTTCTATTTCCTTCCCTCTTTTAAAGTCAGGCTCAAAAACTCTCTTGTCCTTCTCTGATTACCCTCCCTTCTCATGAGTCTTTCATTGTCTTTTGCTCTATCTTCATGTCCTCTACCTGCTGTGTAGAAAGTTAATGAGGGCTGCACTCAGGGAATCCAACGGATCTGAAGTCTATTATGCTACGTATCTATTGTGTGAGCTGGGGCACATACATACTGTACTGAGGCTTTTCTGATTCGTTTGGGAAGTGCGGAGGATGATAATCCTAGCTAGCCCCTAAATTTGCTGTGATGCAAGGAACTGGGGGAGTAGCTAGCAGGTAACATGCTAGCTAATATGATACATTTCTTCATGTCTAGCAGAACGTTCCCTCCATCCCGTACAGTGCTTGCAGAGACACCGAATACTCAGTGAATGTCAACACTGACAATTCACTATAGCAGTTTGAGATAACACAGGCCAAATTCTGGGGCTTTCATGTGACATATTCTGTTAGGATTAACAGATTCTTATTTGCCAGAGGATGAATCTAGGCTCGTGTTAGATGTTTGCAGTTGTTAGACTGAGTAGACTCCGCTGAAGGAGACTTGAGACTAATGTGAGTTCAGGAAGGCAATGAAAGGAGACTGTGAAGATGAGCTGGACTCTCAGAGACTCACATACACAGAGTCCAGTTTGACTGATCTGAACAGGACTCCGTGGGTCTTTGTGGAAACAAGAGACAAGTGGAATGGACAACAATGTCTTTTCCTGTTGCATTTGCCTCATGACTCTGCAGGACTTAAATCAGATTCTCTTCTTTGAAATAACAGTAACAGAGCTTCTCAGCCAAAGCCAGTGGCTGTCCAATGACTTCTCTATTTGGGGATAGATTTGGTTGAGGACGCTTGGCCTCTAAAGATTCCCCTCCTCAGGTGGGCTATAGAAGACCAAAATGAGATGACCTACCAGAATTGGGAAGGCCAGGTTGTCTTTATCACACACATCCGTGAGGGAAACTCCAAAGAGCTGTCCCGGCTTTGCAGAAGGTGGGGCTGTGCCCTGGTTGTCCTGGCAAGTGCTGCAACCCCGACAAAAGGCCCTGTCTCCGAAAGAACGGCTTTTCACTGTCTTCTGGCCGGAGTCTAAGGAAGAAGTGAGAGTACTAGTAGTAGTAGTTGTTGTTTAATACGCTGAACCTTCTTTTTCCTTCTTTTTTTTTTTTTAAAGATTTTATTTATTTTTTGACAGAGAGAGAGAGACAGCGAGAGAGGGAACACAAGCAGGGGGAGGGGGAGAGGGAGAAGCAGGCTTCCCTCGGAGCAGGGAGCCCGATGCGGGGCTCGATCCCAGGACCCCGGGATCATGACCTGAGCTGAAGGCAGACGCTTAACGACTGAGCCACCCAGGTGCCCCAGACTCATCTTAATTCCTGATGACTTGTATTTTCCTAAAGGTTTCCTCAAAGCAATGTGGTAAGCATCATAAAACCAAGAAATGTCAAAAGCATGTAGGGATTGATGATACGTGTCTCCAGGTTCTTAATCGAAAGTCTACCTTCTAAGGTGGACTGCTGCCAGTTAGCTGTGATTAGCTAGGCTCAAATCATACTAGCTCTAGTCTCAGGGGCACTTCTCTTAGTCCTATTAATGGCTTTTTTTGGATTACATCCATCATCTTATTTAATCTACACAACAATTCTAAGATTTAGTCCTTATTTTTATCCACATTTTAGAGATGAATAAACTGATGCTGAGCTAGAATAACTGGCCAAAGATAATATAGCTGGTAAATGGGGGCACAGGAATTTACACTCTTGAAATGTTGTTTGACATCAAGTTAAGTCCTTTTTTCTCAGTGATGCCAGTTCTTTTCAACCCGTTGTAAAGGGCACTGGAATCCTGTGGTGCCTCAAGAGCCCCTGAGTGAAAAGAGGAGGGAGGAGATGAAAGTCCCCTTGCTCTGGCTTCAACCAGAGCACATCTGATATACATAAATATATACATTATGTTTATATATTTATATAGTATAAGTATCTAATTATATATTATAATTATAACTACATACATATGTAGTTATATATGTGTGTGTATATATATATATATATATATAGCACCCATTTAGATATTTGTGACAATAAATTCCCAAACACTGTAGCATACCATGATGAGTCCTAATGCCATTGTGATCTACATTAGAATCTTCTTGAAGTCAGAGACCTCATCTTATCCTTTCTTTGGTCTCACAACAGTGTGCAACCTCCCTTGACCTGTGAGCCAGCCTTCGGAACAAGGAGCAGATGGAAATCCCTGCCCTGGCGATGCTTGGGGCTCCAGAAGAGCGCTGTCTAAGCATCTCCCATGACCCCTGGCAACCTTGCTGTCTGCTTCTCACTAAAGCCAATTAAATGATTCCCGGTACCTGCAGCCTTCTCGCTGTTAGCACGACTCATTGAGTTCTCTCCCAAGAGGGAAGTGATGTCTTCTCCAAATATTCTGAGGCAATTTTCAATGAGAAATGCAACAAGAGAAATCTGTAACACAAAAAGACAAAAATGGGGTGCTGTCTTTCATAGGGCATAGTGATAAATCACATTTTGTATATAGACCTTGGATCTAAGAAAAAATGTGAAAGACTTCCCAGAAAAATTCAGAGTTGAGAAAAATACAGAGAGACCAGGAGCGCCTGGGTGGCTCAGTCAGTTAAGCGTCTGCCTTCGGCTCAGGTCATGATCCCAGGGTGCTGGGATCAGCCCTACATCGGGCTCCCTGCTCAGCGGGAAGCCTGCTTCTCCCTCTCCCACTTCCCCGGCTTGTGTTCCCTCTCTCGCTGTGTCTCTCTCTGTCAAGTAAATAAATAAAAGCTTAAAAAAAAACAAAAAACAAAAAACATAGAGACCAGAGTTCTCTAAGAAATAACTTCGAAAGAGTGATACTTTCCTGTGTACTTTGGGTACACATTTTAAAATACTGCTCATCAGTGGGCTAAAGTTATAATGCGTGGCCTAGTTTAATAGCTAACATTTTGGGATCAGTGGTGACGTCTTGAAGCCTAGGATACATTTCGGGGCCCCTCAGTTGAGCGTCTGACTCTTGATTTCGGCTCAGATCACGATCTCATGGTGGTGAGATCCAGCCCCACTTGGAGCCAACTTTGGGCTCCGTGCTCAGCGGGGAATCGGCTTGGGCTTCTCCCTCTCCCTCTCCCTCTCCCTCTTCTTCTGCCCCTGCCCCGCTCACGCTCTCTCTTTCCCTCTCTCAAATAAATACATATCAAAAGATAAATAAAACTAGGATCATTTTCAAAGTAGCCTACCTTAGTAAAGTTTACTTAGTTTTTGTTTTTACATTTTGTTTCCAGTTTTATTGAGCTGTAACTGATGTATAACATCTTATTAAACTTTATAAAGTATGAACAAAAACTTAAGAAAACCATTTCTTAACTGAAGAAGTATCTCAAAGTTGGGAAGCAGAGATTTTTGTGGGGTTGTGAGGGAAAACCCACACAACTGGAGAGAAAACGTATCTGTCTGTCTAACTTCAGTCCCTTCTCATGCATTGCTTTGCCTCATGCTGGCTCTCTGTGTGCGCTTGGGGAAGACCTGTCATCTTGTTAGGATGTTCTGGAATCTTTTGCTAGTTTCCGTATGACGTAGCAGAGGTGAAATAGTAGCCGAGTACTTTTCTAGATGAGCCACAATTTGCAGAGGAAAGCCAATGTGTTTGGAGCCATGGGAGCTCATATTGCCCAAGCCACCTAGGATGCGCCAGTCATGAGCAGAGGAGCTGACTGTTGTCGCCATTGTGTAGCGAGGAAACCATGGCTTTACCCAAGGTTACAAGTCCCTCAGGGATTAGGCTGAGAGTTGAACCTTGACTGGTAAAGCTCCAAAGCCCAGGTTCTTTTCTATCGTATCACACGACTCTTCTGTCTCTAGTTTAGTCAGTCGAGTGTTTAGTCTCCTGGAGGGGGAAGAAGTGACTCGACTGCTCCGAGTTTCCCGTTTAACGACACCCCTTCCCAGACCCCAGCAGAGTAGGATAAAGAACTCTGCCACTCCACAGGGGCCTAATGAAAATGTGCACTTCACAAAGTTCCATCCGTCAGAGTTACTACTGCACATGTCCGGTTCAAAGTAGGGATTCTACCCCTGGGGGACAAAAATGAGAGCTCTCATTACCTTTTTTATCAAGTTGTCTTCCAATTCCAAGCTGCCAGAATTAGGTGGGCAAAGAAGGTTTGGGGCTATACACACTGATAAATTATAAGCTGTCATCTGATTGGATGAGGAATGTTGCTCAATGTTGTATAACACTCCAAAAAGGTATCGCAAGAGAACCACATTTGCTCTTGGCAGCTGGGCTAAAAGCCTAAGGTCAGAAAAATACACTTTTAAATTAGGCAAGTGATTCCACTTAGGAGGTTGGAAATACAGAGACAGGGAACAGGATAGATCCTTGTGTATCTAGCACACAACCCGCCGTAGCAGAGTTCCAGGCATGAATGTATACAAAATTGTTGCACTGAATTCAGTTCCTGAGCCAGATAAAAACTTCTCTGGTTAGTTAAATGTTTGACAGACTCTTAAGGTCATAACCCTGGCAGTCGATGCTCTTGCATCTGTCTTGGACCAGGGGATTTCGTCGACCAGTTTCACGTATCCACATCTTGTAAAACGGCCAATGATTCCACATTAATAATATCAGGAGAAGAACAATAACAGCCCTAAAGCGTGCCTCTACTCTGAAGCTGACCCCCATGGGTGTGAAGAATTGAAACTCTTTGGCATCGGTCATGATTTTAGTGGGCAAAGCTGCAAAACGTAAGCCAATGTTCTCCTAATAGTATGTTGGCTGTATTTCTGAGATGTGACCAGAGTAGAGTAATTATTGCATCATTACCTCTGGGCTGCAGTTATCTTCTCTTCGTTCCCTTGATGACTAACACCGAGCCATTTGTCATAGTGATCGGATAAGAGTATAGTTCCTTGGATATTTCTCAGGAAATCCTTATGAAGATAATAAAAATGTATATATATTATAGAAAATATGTATTGGAAATATTACAGAGAAAATATGTAGTTAAAAAATTCAGTTCATCCCCCAATTCCTTCCCAGATACCCAAACTGTGACCCACACGGAGCTCGCCTCTGACTCTCCTTTGACTGGCACACGCAGGAGCAGGTGCTTGGATTTTCTCCCGCTAAAATTTAGAGGCATAAAAGCAGAGCTTAGGCTGTGGTGGAAATGAACATAAAGCTCCCTTCTATCTTCTGTAACTTATTTTTTGTGTGTGCTTTTTTTGCAAAGTACCACAAACTGACAAGGTCTGGCTATAGAGCATCCTAAATCCTATTAGCTTCTTGGACAGAAACACACATACCCATGTTGCTTGTTTTAGACACAGTGCTAGCTCTTAATTCTAGCAAGAAAAGTTCTGAAACAGTCAAAACACAAACAGGTGGGCTCTTGCACACATATTAGGAAAGAAGTAGGTCTTCTCACTCGGGGTATGTGTGCTCCCTGGAAGAAAGCTTCTCTCATAATTGCTTCATTCTTCCTTTTCTTAGCTGTCTAAAAGGCGAGAGTCTAATGGCAGACTCACTGTGGTCCTGAGGATAGATTCATTTCTAGTTTAGGCCAATTCTCCAGTTAGTTTGACATGATATTATCAAGGCCAAGGTTGCAGAGTCTGATTCTCCACCAAGATCAGTCAACTTCAGGAAGAGAAAACTTTAGAAATGTCTAAGCACTATACCCACAAGTGTTCCCCCTCCTCCTTGTCGGTGCTTATCACACGGAATCAGGAAAGAACCTACTTACTCTTGCTAGAAAATCGATTCCATGTGTGCACCTTACAGAGGGCAGTACTCATCTTGCTACCTAGTGTATCATCATTCTTCTCCTGTCTCCTGATGCCTATATGTATATTACTACTAGATATCACCATGGCCCCAGTGTAGGAGTGGTTACCTAAGTCATTTCTGGACTTTGCTATTTATCACATCTTCGAACATTAATGGGGGACAAGGGAAGACCAAATGTGACTGAGATTCTAAGACTGTAGTCAACTACATTAACATAGGGTTGTTCAGAGCTGCTAATAAGTGCCAAGTTGGATGGATTAAATTCTCCCCCTGTTCTATTTCTTTTGGAATCTTTGCCTTCATTAGGAGGGTGGCGAGGATATTTGCTTTGGTAAACAGTGTGTATGTGTCAGTGCGTATTTTGAAATTTATTATCATGACTCGTAGTCATTTCAGTATTAGTATTTTGCATGGAGTCTTCAGGAGTGAAGGTGGGGAGGGCGGTGTGTGGTGAAAACAGAAAGTATTACTAACATATGGGGCTTTTAACTCCTAAAGTAGCTTCCTTAAATTTTGAATTTGTCAAGCGTTTTTCAGTTTCTCAGGTTCTTAACCTATGATGCCCATTATGGTTCTTGAGCAGTCATGATGAAGGACACCAATCATAGCTTCAGTTACTCGTGTGGGGATAATGCTAGAACCTTCCCTACCTTTAAGACGGATGCGACCACAAGAAGAGATTCGCTGTACAGGTTCACTTTTACCCCAAAATTTAGTTTCTCCTTTAGATCTCTGCATGATATTATATTGGCTGATTTGCTGAAGATGCCTTCTGTGAGTGGCTCTTTTTGATTAATAAAGGAAAGCATACCCTGTAGGAAGAAAAGAAAAGTATATGGCATCTCAAATCCAGAAACGCAGAGCACAAGCTTGTCTTCGTTTTGAAAGAGGAGGGGAATGTATTGGCACACTGTTTTAGAGCGGTAAGGACGAAAGTCTATTTAGATTGGTTTTTTTTCAGTGTCTCTCTCTATACTTTCTACCCAAATATCCATTTTACAGTCATACACTGAAACATTTTTAACACTTCTTTTAGTCATATTTTCCTTTCCATTGAGTTTACACTTTTAAGTCAAACATTTCTGCTTCAAGGCCTTTGCGGAATCACCGTCTGTTTCCTACTTTACCATTCTTTTCTCATTATTCCCTTACATAGATGCTCTTCCCCAAGTAGGGAAGTCGATTTAGGAAATACTCATTTCCCATTTGTTTATTTCTCTTTAAGTGCCTGTATACTCCATTCCTACTTGTTCTATTTCCTTCCCTCTTTTAAAGTCAGGCTCAAAAACTCTCTTGTCCTTCTCTAATTACCCTACCTTCTCATGAGTCTTTCATTGTCTTTTGCTCTATTTTCATGTCCTCTCCCTGCTGTGTAGAAAGTTAATGAGGGCTGCACTCAGGGAATCCGACGGATCTAAAGTCTATTATACTACTTATCTATTGTGTGACCTGGGGCACATACATACTGTACTGAGGCTATTCTGATTCGTTTGGGATGATAATCCTAGCTAGCCCCTAAATTTGCTGTGATGCAAGGAACTGGGGGAGTAGCTAGCAGGTAACATGCTAGCTAATATGATACATTTCTTCATGTCTAGCAGAACGTCCTCTCCATCCCGTACAGTGCTTGCAGAGACACTGAATACTCAGTTAATGTCAACACTGACAATTCACTACAGCAGTTTGAGATAACACAGGCCAAACTCTGGGGCTTTCATTTGACATATTCTGTTAGGATTAACAGATTCCTATTTGCCAGAGGATGAGTCTATCCTCATGTCAGATGTTTGCAGTTGTTAGACTGAGTAGACTCCGCTGAAGGAGACTTGAGACTAATGTGAGTTCAGGAAGGCAATGAAGGGAGAGTGTGAAAATGAGCTGGACTCTCAGAGACTCACATACACAGAGTCCATTTTGACTGATCTGAACAGGCCTCCATGGGTCTTTGTGGAAACAAGACACAAGTGGAATGGACAACAATGTCTTTTCCTGTTGCATTTGCCTCATGATTCTGCACGACCTCAATCAGATTCTACTCTTTGCAATAACAGTAACAGAGCTTCTTAGGCAAAGCCAGTGGCTGTCTAACGACTTCTCCATTTGGGAGTAGATTTGGATGAGGACGCTTGGCCTCTCAGACATTCCCCTCCTTAGAGGTCTATAGAAGACCAAAATGAGATGACCTACCAGAATTGGGAAGGCCAGGGTTTCTATATAACACACATCCGTGAGGGAAACTCCAAAGAGCTGTCCTGGCTTTGCGGAAGGTGGGGCTGTGCCCTGGTTTTCCTGGCAAGTGCTGCAACCCCAACCAAAGGCCCTGTCTCCGAAAGAACGGCTTTTCACTGTCTTCTGGCCGGAGTCTAAGGAAGAAGTGAGAGTACTAGTAGTAGTAGTTGTTGTTTAATTTGTTGAACCTTCTTTTTCCTTTTCTTTTTTTTTAAAGATTTTGTTTATTTTTTGACAGAGAGAGACAGCGAGAGAGGGAACACAAGCAGGGGGAGGGGGAGAGGGAGAAGCAGGCTTCCCTCGGAGCAGGGAGCCCGATGCGGGGCTCGATCCCAGGACCCCGGGATCATGACCTGAGCTGAAGGCAGACGCTTAACGACTGAGCCACCCAGGTGCCCCAGACTCATCTTAGTTCCTGATGACTTGTATTTTCCTAAAGGTTTCCTCAAAGCAATGTGGTAAGCATCATAAAACCAAGAAATGTCAAAAACACGTAGGGATTGATGATACGTGTCTCCAGGTTCTGAATCGAAAGTCTACCTTCTAAGGTGGACTGCTGCCAGTTAGCTGTGATTAGCTAGGCTGAAATCATACTAGATCTAGTCTCAGGGGCACTTCTCCTAGTCCTATTAATGGCTTTTTTTGGATTACATCCATCATCTTATTTAATCTACACAACAATTCTAAGATTTAGACCTTATTTTTATCCACATTTTAGAGATGAATAAACTGATGCTGAGCTAGAATAACTGGCCAAAGATAATATAGCTGGTAAATGGGGGCACAGGACTTTACACTCTGGAGAGGTTGTTTGACATCAAGTCAAGTCCTTTTCTCTCAGTGATGCCAGTTCTTTTCAACCCGTTGCAAAGGGCACTGGAATCCTGTGGTGCCTCAAGAGCCCCTGAGTGAAAAGAGGAGGGAGGAAAAGAAGGCCCCTTGCTCTGGCTTCAACCAGAGCACATCTAATATACATAAATATATACATTATGTTTATATATTTATATAGTATAAGTATCTAATGATATATCATATATATAACTACATACATATGTAGTTATATATGTGTATATATATATATATATATATATATATATATATATATATAGCACCCATTTAGACATTGGTTACAATAAATTCCCATCACTGTAGCATACCATGATGATTCCTAATGCTGTTATGATCTGCACTAGAAACTTCTTGAAGTCAGAGACCTCATCTTATCCTTTCTTTGGTCTCACAACAGTGTGGAACCTCCCTTGACCTGTGAGCCAGCCTTCGGAACAAGGAGCCGATGGAAATCACTGCCCTGGCGATGCTCTGGGCTCCAGAAGAGCGCTGTCTAAGCATCTCCCATGACCCCTGGCAACCTTGCTGTCTGCTTCCCCCAAAGCCAATTAAAATATTCCCGGTACCTGCAGCTTTCTCGCTGTTAGCACGACTCATTGAGTTCTCTCCCAAGAGGGAAGTGATGTCTTCTCCAAATATTCTGAGGCAATTTTCAATGAGAAATGCGACAAGAGAAATCTGTAACACAAAAAGACAAAAATGGGGTGCTCTTTTTCATAGGGCATAGTTATAAATCACATTTTGTATATAGACCTTGGATCTAAGAAAAAATGTGAAAGACTTCCCAGAAAAATTCAGAGTTGAGAAAATTACGTAGAAACCAGGGGCACCTGGGTGGCTCAGTCGGTTAAGCGTCTGCCTTCGGCTCAGGTCATCATCCCAGGGTGCTGGGATCAGCCCTACATCGGGCTCCCTGCTCAGCGGGAAGCCTGCTTCTCCCTCTCCCACTCCGCCTGCTTCTGTTCCCTCTCTCGCTGTGTCTCTCTCTGTCGTGTAAATAAATAAAATCTTAAAAAAAAAACAAAAACCAAAAAACATAGAGACCAGAGTTCTAAGAAATAACTTAGAAAGAGTGATACTTTCCCGTGTACTTTGGGTACACATTTTAAAATACTGCTCATCAGTGGGCTAAAGTTATAATGTGTGGCCGAGTTTAATAGCTAACATTTTGGGAACAGTGGTTACGTCTTGAAGCGTAGGATAAATTTCGGGGCCCCTCAGTTGAGCGTCTGACTCTTGATTTCGGCTCAGATCACGATCTCATGGTGGTGAGATCCAGCCCCACATGGAGCCAACTTTGGGCTCCGTGCTCAGCGGGGAATCGGCTTGGGCTTCTCCCTCTCCCTCTCCCTCTTCCTCAGCCCCTGCCCCGCTCACGCTCTCTCTTTCCCTCTCTCAAATAAATACATATCAAAAAATAAATAAAACTAGGATAATTTTCAAAGTAGCCTACCTTATTAAAGTTTGCTTAGTTTTGGTTTTTAAATTTTGTTTCCAGTTTTATTGAGCTGTATCTGATGTATAACATCTTATTAAACTTTATAAAGTATGAACAAAAACTTAAGAAAACCATTTCTTAAGTGAAGAAGTATCTTAAAGGTTGGAAGCAGAGATTTTTGTGGGGTTGTGAGGGAAAACCCACACAGCTGGAGAGAAAACGTATCTGTCTGTGTAACTTCAGTCCCTTCTCATGCATTGCTTTGCCTCATGCTGGATCTCTGTGTGAGCTTGGGGAAGACCTCTCATCTTGTTAGGATATTCTGCAATCTTTTGGTAGTTTCCGTGTGACATAGCAGAGGTGAAATAGTAGCCGAGTACTTCTCTAGATGAGCCACAATTTGCAGAGGAAAGCCAATGTGTTTGGAGCCATGGGAGCTCATATTGCCCAAGCCACCTAGTATGTGCCTGTCATGACCAGAGGAGCTGACTGTTGTCGCCATTGTGTAGCGAGGAAACCATGGCTTTACCCAAGGTTACAAGTCCCTCAGGGATTAGGCTGAGAGCTGAACCTTGACTGGTAAAGCTCCAAAGCCCAGGTTCTTTTCTATCGTATCACACGACTCTTCTGTCTCTCGTTTAGTCAGTCTAGTGTTTAGTCTCCTGGAGGGGGAAGAAGTGACTCGACTGCTCCGAGTTTCCCGTTTAACGACACCCCTTCCCAGACCCCATCAGAGTAGGTTGAAGAACTCTGCCACTCCACAGGGGCCTAATGAAAATGTGCACTTCACAAAGTTCCACCCGTCAGAGTTACTACTGCACATGTCCGGTTCAAAGTAGGGATTCTACCCCCTGGGGGACTAAAATGAGAGCTCTCATTACCTTTTTTATCAAGTTGTCTTTCAATTCCAAGCTGCCGGAATTAGGTGCGCAAAGAAGGCTTGGAGCTATACACACTGATAAATTATAAGCTGTCATCTGATTGGATGAGGAATGTTGCTCAATGTTGTATAACACTCCAAAAAGGTATCGCAAGAGAACCACATTTGCTCTTGGCAGCTGGGCTAAAAGCCTAAGGTCAGAAAAATACACTTTTAAATTAGGCAAGTGATTCCACTTAGGAGGTTGGAAATACAGAGACAGGGAACAGGATAGATCCTTGTGTATCTAGCACACAACCTGCCGTAGCAGAGTTCCAGGCATGAATGTATACAAAATTGTTGCACTGAATTCAGTCCTGAGCCAGATAAACACTTCTCTGGTTAGTTAAATGTATGACAGACTCTTAAGGTCATAACCCTGGCAGTCGATGCTCTTGCATCTGTCTTGGACCAGGGGATTTCGTCGACCAGTTTCATGGATCCAGAAGGTGTAAAACGGCCAAGGATTCCACATTAATAACATCAGGAGAAGAACAATAAGAGCCCTAAAGCGTGCCTCTATTCTGAAGCTGACCCCCATGGGTGTGAAGAATTGAAACTCTTTGGCATCGGTCATGATTTTAGTGGGCAAAGCTGCGAAACGTAAGCCAATGTTCTCCTAATAGTATGTTGGCTGTATTATGGAGATGTGACCAGAGTAGAGTAATTTTTGCTTCATTACCTCTGGGCTGCAGTTATCTTCTCCTCTTCGTTCCCTTGATCAATAACACCGAGCCATTTGTCATAGTGATCGGATAACAATATACTTCCTTGGATATTTCTAAGAAAATCCTTATGGAGATAAAAAAAATATGTATATATATTATAGAAAATATGTATTGGAAATATTACAGAGAAAATATGTAGTTAAAATATTCAGTTCATCCCCCACTTCCTTCACAGATAGCCAAACTGTGACCCACACGGAGCTCGCCTCTGACTCCTCGTTTACTGGCACACGCAGGAGCAGGTGCTTGGATTTTCTCCCGCTAAAACTTAGAGGCATAAAAGCAGAGCTTAGGCTGTGGTGGAAATGAACATAAAGCTCCCTTCTATCATCTGGAACTTATTTTTCATGTGTGCCTTTTTTGCGAAGTACCACAAACTGACAGGGTCTGGCCATAGACCATCCTAAATCCTATTAGCTTCTTGGACAGAAACACACATTCCCATGTTGCTTGTTTTAGACACAGTGCTAGCTCTTAATTCTAGCAAGAAAAGTTCTGAAACAATCAAAACACAAACAGGTGGGCTCTTGCACACATATTAGGAAAGAACTAGGTCTTCTCACTCGGGGTATGTGTGCTCCCTGGAAGAAAGCTTCTCTCATATTTGCTTCATTCTTCCTTTTCTTAGCTGTCTAAAAGGCGGGAGTCTAATGGCAGACTCACTGTGGTCCTGAGGATAGATTCATTTCTAGTTTAGGCCAATTCTCCAGTTAGTTTGACATGATATTATCAAGGCCAAGGTTGCAGAGACTGATTCTCCACCAAGATCAGTCAACTTCAGGAAGAGAAAACTTTAGAAATGTCTAAGCACTATACCCACAAGTGCTCACCCTCTTCCTAGTCGGTGCTTATCACACGGAATCAGGAAAGAACCTTCTCACTCTTGCTAGAAAATCGATTCCATGTGTGCACCTTACAGAGGGCAACACCCATCTTGCTACCTAATGTATCATCATTCTTTTCCTGTCTCCTGATGCCTATATGTATATTACTACTGGATATCACTATGGCCCCAGTGTAGGAGTGGTTACCTAAGTCATTTCTGGACTTTGCTATTTATCACATCTTCGGACATTATCGGGACAATGGAAGACCAAATGTGACTGAGATTCTAAGACTGTACTCATTACTTCATTAACATAGTGTTGTTCAGACCTGTTAATAAGTGCCAAGGTGGATGGATTAAATTCTTTCCCTGTTCTATTTCTTTTAGAAGGTTTGCCTTCATTAGGAGGGTGGCGAGGATGTTTGCTTTGGTAAACAGTGTGTATGTGTCAGTGCGTATTTTGAAATTTATTATCATGACTCGTAGTCATTTCAGTATTAGTATTTTGCATGGAGTCTTCAGGAGTGAAGGTGGGGAGGGCGGTGTGTGGTGAAAACAGAAAGTATTACTAACATATGGGGCTTTTAACTCCTCAAGTAGCTTCCTTACATTTTGATTTTGTCAAGCGTTTTTCAGTTTGTCAAGTTCTTAAACTATTATGCCCGTTATGGTTCTTGAGCTGTCATGATGAAGGACACCAATCATAGTTTCAGTTACTTGTGTGTAGATAATGCTAGAACCTTCCCTACCTTTAAGACGGATGCGACCACATGAACAGATTCGCTGTACAAGTTCACTTTGACCCCAGAATTGAGTTTGTCCTTGAGGATTCTGCAGGATTTTATATTGGCTGATTTGCTGAAGATGCCTTCTGTGAGTGGCCCTTTTTGATTAATAAAGGAAAGCATATCCTGTAGGAAGAAAAGAAAAGTATATGGCATCTCATATCCACAAATGCAGAGCACAAGCTTGCCTTCGTTTTGAAACAGGAGGGGAATGTAATGGCACACTGTGTTAGAGCGGGAAGGAGTAAAGTCAATTTAGATTGGTTGTTTTTCAGTGTCTCTCTCTATACTTTCTACCCAAATATCCATTTTACAGTCATACACTGAAACATTTTTAACACTTCTTTTAATCAGATTTTCCCTTCCATTGAGTTTACATTTTTAAGTCAAACTTCTCTGCTTCAAGGCCTTTGCGGAATCACCGTCTGTTTCCTACTTTACCATTCTTTTCTCATTATTCCCTTACATAGATGCTCTTCCCCAAGTAGGGAAGTCGATTTAGGAAATACTCATTTCCCATTTGTTTATTTCTCTTTAAGTGCCTGTATACTCCATTCCTACTTGTCCTATTTCCTTCCCTCTTTTAAAGTCAGGCTCAAAAACTCTCTTGTCCTTCTCTGATTACCCTCCCTTCTCATGAGTCTTTCATTGTCTTTTGCTCTATGTTCATGTCCTCTCCCTGCTGTGTAGAAAGTTAATGAGGGCTGCACTCAGGGAATCCAACGGATCTGAAGTCTATTATGCTACGTATCTTTTGTGTGCCCTGGGGCCCATACATACTGTACTGATGCTTTTCTGATTCGTTTGGGAAGTGCGGAGGATGATAATCCTAGCTAGCCCCTAAATTTGCTGTGATGCAAGGAACTGTGGGAGTAGCTAGCAGGTAACATGCTAGCTAATATGATACATTTCTTCATGTCTAGCAGAACATTCCCTCCATCCCGTCCCGTGCTTGCAGAGACACCGAATACTCAGTGAATGTCAAAACTGACAATTCACTACAGCAGTTTGAGATAACACAGGCCAAACTCTGGGGCTTTCATTTCACATATTCTGTTAGGATTAACAGATTCCTATTTGCCAGAGGATGAGTCTATGCTCGTGTCAGATGTTTGCAGTTGTTAGACTGAGTACACTCCGCTGAAGGAGACTTGAGACTAATGTGAGCTCAGGAAGGCAATGAAGGGAGACTGTGAAGATGAGGTGGACTCTCAGAGACTCACATACACAGAGTCCATTTTGACTGATCTGAACAGGACTCCGTGGGTCTTTGTGGAAACAAGACACAAGTGGAATGGACAAGAATGACTTTTCCTGTTGTATTTGCCTCATGACTGTGTAGGACCTAAATCAGATTCTGTTCTTTGCAATAACAGTAACAGAGCTTCTCAGCCAAAGCCAGGGGCTGTCTAATGACTTCTCCATTTGGGGATAGATTTGGTTGAGGACGCTTGGCCTCTCAGAGTTTCCCCTCCTCAGGAGGGCTATAGAAGACCAAAATGAGATGACCTACCAGAATTGGGAAGGGCAGCTTGTCTTTATCACACACATCCGTGAGGGAAACTCCGAAGAGCTGTCCTGGTTTTGCGGAAGGTGGGGCTGTGCCCTGGTTTTCCCGGCTAGGGCTGGAGCCCAGACAACAGACCCAGTCTCTGAAAGAACGTCTTTTCACTGTCTTCCGGCCGGGGTCTAAGGAAGAAGTGAGATTAGTAGTAGTAGTCGTTGTTTTATTCGCTTAACCTTCTTTTCTTTTTTTTCTAAAGATTTTATTTATTTTTTGACAGATAGAGAGACGGCGAGAGATGGAACACAAGCAGGGGCAGCGGGAGAGGGAGAAGCAGGCTTCCCGCCCAGCATGGAGCCTAATGCAGGGCTCAATCCCAGGACACCGGGATCATGACCTGAGCCCAAGGGAGACGCTTAACAACTGAGCCACCCAGGCACCCCGCTTAACCTTATTTTCACCATCCCCATTCTACGGTACATTCATTGCAATGGCTAGAATAGGGAAACAGGCATTTGTTGTGTAGAATTCTCCATTTTTTGAAATTGGCCAATAGCATTCTTATGGTGTTAAGATTTCTTCCCCAGATCCTGCAAACTGATGGTGAAACCTAGAGACTTGATCAGACTTAGTGTCAATGCTTTCAATGCCATCTACTGCCTGTTGTGCTTTATCTTGAGGCACTTAACTTGTTGTTTGTTTCCTATTGGTAAGTATGATTAGTGGATTCATCCAGTGTCAGATCCGATTTTAAAAGCTCAAAAGATCTGGTATTCAAATCAAGCTGAGTTTGTTAATCATCTGCTTTCACAGTGAGTCTCCTCCCAGCCTTAGGTTTCCTCTTTGGCTTTCTGAGTGCTCAACTTTTTTTTTTCTTTTAAGATTTTATTTATTTATTTGGCAGAGAGAGACAGCAAGAGAGGGAACACAAGCAGGGGGGGGATTGGGAGAGGGAGAAGCAGACTCCCACTGAGCAGGGAGCCCGATACAGGGCTAGATCCCAGGACCCTGGGATCATGACCTGAGCTGAAGGCAGACGCTTAACGACTGAGCCACCCAGGTGCCTCTGAGTGCTCATCTTTCTATGATCAAAAGGATCTGCCTTTCATGACATGATCCGCCTGACCCCACTTCTCAGGCAGCCTCTGGTGTCTCTGCTCTCGGCCATCCCCAAGGATGACTTCCTGCAGTCAGGGTTCTTGGGAAATAGTCATTACATGCTGGCTATGTGGTAAGATTCCAGGTGACTGTGTTTTCTTATGATACCCCACCAAGCTACCCAGAGATGATTTTTTTTTTTTGTAAATTATGTTTGATATTTACTGAAAAGAGTCTAATCCACAATGAATTGCACCCAATTCCTCACACATACTCAAACATACATGTATATACACCATACCAGTACAAGGCTTGAAAGAAAACATACAAAAAGAAAAACAATGAGAGATTATGAATGCCTGATTTATCCCCAATTTCCAGAGAAGATTTTGAATTACCCAACATTCCCTATCAAAGGAATGCAGAAGAAGAGCTTTACAAAGAAAAGGTGATCCGCAGTGAAAAGCTGAGTTGAAAGTTTCTACTGCTCAGCTATGAATGTTTTCCTTATAAGATACCTTAACATTTGCTTACATAATCTGCTTAAATAACTGAATTCTTTAAAAGTCCACAGAGGAGCCAAGCTGTAGAAGGATAAACAAATGAGCAACATTTCACCAAACACCCATAAACACCTGTCCACTGGGCTTTTCTGGGATGTAGTGAGTGCATCACCATATCCACTCACGTGGGTGGCAACACTCATGGCACTTGACCAGAGAGACCAGGATCTAAGAACCAGAAGCATCCTGGTTCTGCCACTTAGTTAGATTACTCAAAAGTTTTTAAGCTTTGGTTTGCTTAACTTTAACATAAATGCTGCTGCCTACAACTCGTTGAACTAAATGTAATGTACTACTCAGCACAAGGCATGGCTCATGGCAGCCTTGATAAAAGTAATTTCCTTGCTCAGAAGGCCTCAGGCAGTCTAGACATCAGTCTCTTCCCCCTCCAAAGCAGACATCACTCCCATTCTCTATTTGATTTTGCAACCTCTAGAAGGTAGGCAATCATGAAGGATTGCTACCACTTTACTTAACTAAGGCTCTTTCTTCCTGCCCTGAAATTGATTCCCCTACCATTTTAAAAGGAGTGAAGAAAGAAAGCAAATACATTCTTAAATCCAGGAGGAGATTCCTGTCCATCAAAATGTATGCATTTGCTGAAGACACATGTTAATATGTAAGTTGAGTTGTTGTATGCAACCTGGGTTCCCTACTCTTCCCCTAGTTTTATTATTTCTAAAACTACCCAAATATATTCCATTATTCAGCTTTAATAAGAAGAATGCTCTTAAGAAGAATGTTGTATCCCTTGGTACAAAGCTATATATCTAGCTACTCTATGAGTATATACAGAAAATAAGTACACATTGGGTCCTATACTTTCTCCAAGGTATTTTCAGCCTTAGCTGGATGTTTTATAATGTACATTATTTGCTGTTAGAGTTCATGTTGCCTCTATTACTAATAAAAATATATGCTATAGCCATGAAAAATATAGGAATGATTAAACAAGCTAACTTTATGGAAACCTATTCTTTCTTAAACAGCCCTGGCAAGATTTGGGTTAATGTTTCCTAATGCTTGAATTAGGGTATGAATATTAAAAAATAAAATTTTGGAAACTTTGTGCTTATAGAATAACAATCATAACAATAAAATACTTTCTATTTTGGCCCAATACTTCTCAGATGAATAACACATTTTCATCAGAGAAAACAAATATCAATGGGAGAATACTGGAATGCTAGGGAAAAAAATAGCAAGAAGGAAGATTAAAAAGCCCTGACCACAAACATTCAGTCTAGCTCCAGCCTTGACCTGTGTCTGAAGCAGACATGGAAGGTGGGGGCAGAATTGAGACTTGAATTCTAACTGTAACCCCAAGGCCACTTCAGCCTAAGCCCGGAATAAATCCAATTCAGTTCCATAACTCTTTACTCCACTGGAGTTCTTCCATTCCAGGTGCATCTAAGCCATGCAGTCATTTGATTCCATCCTGTGATGGCCTGAGATACTAGATAAAACCCTGGAATAGGGAAGACCTGTTTCCAGGCCACAAACAGCTTGTGCTCTAAGAAGACACACAGATGTGTACTCACACAATTATATGTAGAAAGTGTTCTGGGGATACAGAGAAAGGAGTAACAGTCTACCTAGGAGAATTAAAACAAGCACACAACCTTCCTCGAAGTGAGTTGGGTCTTAAGACCTTTGGGTTTCTCTAAGCTTGATTCTGTGCAGTTTTGGGGTTCTTGCCTCTACGGTTCCTCCCCACCCCTCACAGAGAGAGTGAGCTCTGTGTCCTGAATTTGTGGTCAAGAGTGGAGACATGAGCCAAGAGAAGACACGTGAAGAAAGGGAAGGGGCTCACCTCTCCCTTGCTCATTCTGCGTTGGGTGCCTGGGCTTCAGGATGAACTGGCCTTGCATCTCTGCGAACCCCTGCTCCAGAAGGAGGGACTCCTGGAGGGTGGAAGGAGAGATGGAGTCCTCTGGTGTCTGCGGCAGCAGTGTGGTAGATGGAAGATGGCTCATTTTAATTCCATAGGGATCTTCATGTCCTATATGGAAAAAATATAGATTCAGGCTGATGGTGATGGCTCTGATCAAATCCCCCTTACCGTGAGTGTATGCATCACACTGGTATATGCTGCTATTCTGCTGGGGCTTCTGGCTAAAAAGGGCTGTGCCTCCTGAGTGAGCATCATATTCGCTCTTGTTGGGGACACCCTGCAAAAAGCAGGTGCCCAAGGAAAAGATTTTAAAAAGAGAAAAAAAATTTAAAGCATGTTACTTTACTCGGAATACAAAGATTCATCAGCGCATTGCACAATGCTGACTTTTGCTGTGTTTCCATCTGAGAATATTTAAGGCCTTCTAGTTTCTGCCTTGACACTAACGAGATCTGCACATCTTAGGCAAATTACTTGGCCCCTCTGAGCCTTACATTCATCCTTTGAAATGCTTGCCCTCACACAAACTTATAAGGATCAGAGTAAATATATTAATACGCATTGGTGGTTAATATTTTTTAAGTAATTGAACATATATATTAAGAATTGCTAACCTCTCTCACATAATGTCAGTTGAACAGATTTTTTTTCATTTCGTTTTGTCAATTTCTAGAGCCAGAGCTACTCAAGGGCAGTGGGATGGGTTGCCTTTATGCTTTATACTTCCCTCCCACTGCTGCCCTGCCTCCAAGGGGAGTCCTGCCAGGTGATGATCAGAGGGAAGGCTGCACAGTGTTGGGAACCCAGAAGCAAAGTGCAAAACGATGTTTACAGAGTGGAAAACTGCACCCAGAGTCAGTGAGAGTTGCCTGCCAAGTGATTAGTTTTGTTCTTGTATGCTTTAAATTGTTTCCTCTCTATAGAATTCTCAAAGACCCTGTGCTATATGACATGGATCTCATTTTTTAAGAACAGAATGGAAGTTCTCTTTCTGTCACTTCTGATTTATTATTGAATGTAACTTGAGGAGCTTTTGCTGTTCCTTCTCATCTGTCATAGATGCAGTGTCAGTGATGTGTTCACAAGAATCACAGTGACTTCCCTCTTTTAAGGAAAAAGAAGCTTCTACGACAGCAATACAACCAATTCACAAAGATAACCAGGAGATAATCCGCAATTGAGAATTGAGAGCATTGTTAAAAAATGCATTTTGATTGCTGCTAATGGATCATCATGAATGACAGGCTCTCCGGATTCCTTAGAGCTGCCTTGGTGTGTGAAGCTGCTCAAAGTCTAAAAAGTTATCATCTATATTGTTTTACCTAAATTAATGCACTTTATTAAAAGAAATATATTTAAGTATTTGACTTTTTTCCTTTTTGTTGTTGGCCAACTTTTACAGAGATGTCAATATTAATATGAAACATGGAATGGTGGGGGGGATTTTTTTCCTCAGCTATGCCCTTGGTGACTCTCTGTATCCTAAGACTGGGAATATACATTTCATAGAAAGAAATTGGTTATTTAGATTTCCAGATCACTTGAAAATATTCTTTAGATAACTTGGAAAACAGTAATAGCCTCATGGGATTATTTTCTTTTTAAGATTTTATTTATTTCTTTGTCAGAGAGAGAGAGAGAGAGCACAAGCAGGGGGAGCGGCAGGCCAAGGGAGAAGCAGCTCCCCACTGAGCAAGGAGCCCAGGACCCTGGGATCATGACCTGAGCCAAAGGCAGACACTTAACTGAGCCACCCAGGCATCCCGCCTCACAGGATTATTAAAAAGATTTAAAAAAATGCATGTAAGAAGGAATGCTCTAAGATTTCTAGCAGAAATCATTGTCACCATTACCATACATTACTATACTTCAAGGTCTGCTGCAGATCCTCTCTTTTTTCTCTTGTTTTTTAATCCTTCTATTTCTGGTAAGCACTGAACAATTTTGCTAATCCAAAGATTTTTTTTTAGAGAACTTGTGCTAATAACTATTTTAGGAGAGCTGTAATCTGTTTATCAATAACCTTAAGAACAGTGATGGAAAAAGCCTGAGAAACAGCAAAGTGCAGGTAGTTTAGTCAGTGAAGACTTGAGGAGTTTAAATGTGATTATCTCATTTTCCTCATGATGCTGAGAAAACTTCTGGGCACAGAGCAGGTGTTAAACACATACCTATACCTGGATTCAGAGACATGATTGGATTTTAGTGGATTCTCACAGAATAGAGGCTATTTAGTTGTTAGGAACTGGAATTCAAGACTGAATATGAAAAATAAATGTATGGGAAAAAGAAATTCCGATTCTTTGCTTTCATACCTAAGTGAGTAAATAAGTAAGTAAACACTAAACAAAACAATGTTTAAGACAGCTCTGTTTGTCAGGTAAAATGAAGTAGAAACGAAAAATTTACATTTCTCTCCCTAACTAGACCTTAAGCTGATGAATGAAGAGATGTCCTCAGTGCCTGGGAAAAAGTAAGTACCTGGTAATTCTTTAATAAACGTGAGAGTGAATATTGCATGTGATTTTCACTTTTAAGGGTATTTAAGCTTAAGACAGAACAACCATTACTTTGAGATGTAGAGTTACAATTTTGAACCTAATCAATCCCATCTTAGATTTTCCCTGACACTTACCAATGAGTGGGTGTGGGGACGCTTCCTTGCCAGCACTCACCGACAGCTGGTAGTCTTTCTCAGAGCCCTTGGAAACAAAAAGAACTATGCATCATAACAAATCTTTCACAGTACTTGAAGAACACATTTCCTTTGCATATCTATGTTTCCAGAAAGAAGGAATTGGGGCCAGTATAAATGCTATTTGGTCCATGGAGGTAGCTACAGTACTTGTTAACTTGTTCCCTCATAGCCTCCAGTGGACCGTCCCAGGTTCTTGTCATTTTTGATAAAGGCCAGGAAACCGCAGTACAATCAGCCCCTCACTGTGTGGGTGGCCCATGGCATAAGAAATCACAGTTGTGCCCCTTCACTAAGGAGGAAAGTTCTAATCTCGGAGTCCTGCCTTCCGCTGTCTCTAGATTCCTTGGATAATGTTGGCTTTTGCCGCCAAATGTCCCTGCCCTGACATGCATATTGTCCAGAGAGCCATATACCCTGCTGTGACTATTCCCGAGCAAAGTAACTTGAAAGGCATCAATAGCTCAGCAGCCCTGGGCAAAAGGAGACAAACGCCCAAGAGGCCTTGAGGAGATAGCGGACTGAAGTCAGCCACTGGCTTTGGTGCGGGCAAGCCCCACTTCAGGGAGAGGAAGAACAAGGACTCTCACCTAGACGACATATCAGATGCAGAAAACAATCACTCCCAGCAGAATTACCGCCCAGTAAACCTGGAAGTCCTACTTGAAACAAACACATCTAAATTATAAAGATCGCGGAACTATTTTAGAGAGTCTTCCAGGAGACTAAAGCAAAA
Organism: Halichoerus grypus; assembly: GCF_964656455.1. Taxonomy (NCBI): domain Eukaryota; kingdom Metazoa; phylum Chordata; class Mammalia; order Carnivora; family Phocidae; genus Halichoerus; species Halichoerus grypus. Next base: position 101,342,126 of record NC_135714.1, on the reverse strand, counting down.
AATGTTCGACATGGAGTTGTTGGTGATAGGTACTATGCTTGCCCTTGACTCCTGATTAAAAATCAGGGTCTTGCCCTTATGAAGAAAGGTCATAGGTATGGACACAGACACACACAGACACACAGACACACACACACATAGCTGAATCTGCTCAAAACTGTATTGCATATAAGATGTGAGAGCTAATAAGGTAGGGTAGGGTTTGGAAATGCTATGCTGGAATCCCTTAAATCAGGCATACATAAAGCCAAATAGCCCCAATTCTTCATTAAAACAGAAATTCTTTGTGTGGTGAGATTGATCACTTTATGCAAAGGAAAATCACAAACATGAAATAAAATGAGCTTCATCATTAATCAATCTCCCCAACTTCATCCCTAAAACCACTCACTCTCTTTCTAAGACTTAATTCCTGTTTAGGGTATATATATCATACAGGTTAGAAATCAATGTAGATATGTGCTTTACTCAGTACATATAAATTCAATTTTATTTCAGATATATTATTAAATTTTGTTTGTACAGAAATCATTGATTTCTTATGCCAAATTCCAGTTGCTCTGAATTTTTTAGGGGCTTTATTATACCATTGGGTCAGACAGAATTTAAGTAAGAATCTTGTAATTATGTCATGTCATAATAGCAAGACATCTTTGCATTTATAGAGGATTTTATATAAGAAGCGGTGCTTTACAAGTGCTCCCTTCAGTTCTGTCCATCTGACTATCACTCTCCCTCTCTTTTCCCTTAGAAAACCTCATCCTCAAATATGTCCATGTCTTTCATCAAAAAAAAAAAAAAAAAAAAAAAATCCAGCAACTCACACCAGCACCATCAAAACATAAAGGAACAGGCAGTTAAAACCAAAACAAGATGAAAGTGATATGTACGCAACTGCCCCCAGATCCATGGTCTTATTCAGAACTTGCCCTCTTTACCAGTTCATAAGGGGTGTGAGCCGCCTCATCCCAAGGAACTGCACCAAGAGGAGGTAGCTTCTAGCCATGTGGTCTTTATGTCAAAATGTACAACAAAACATATAAGTTAGGATTCCTCTAACTGGGATTGAGTCCTTGCGTGATGACCAGGGTAAATAGGGATGGGGAGGAATCAGGAACGAAGACACAGATAGAAGAGTCCAATAGAGGAGGAAATATTTAGAAACTTAGAAATATTTTATTGTCTGTGTATAAAATATATACAATAAACTGCATGTTGTTATTAGCACTCTAAAATTATAGCCCAATTTTATGCTATGATTTCGAATTCGCAGAAAATTTAAAATGGGAAGACAAGAAGAGCACCCATGTATAGGCTAATAATATAGCTTTGCTGCCTTCAATTTCTAAATCTGGGGGACAAAATATGACTATGATATCTATAATAATCAGCTGTCTTATAATGGGAGGTACACAACACACACACACACAAATCTCAAAAGTCAAAGTTGGTTTTTAAATTAAAAATAGTTTGCAAGGCAACTTATGGTTATTCCTAGCATTGGTAGTGACATGTTGATAATGTCATTCGCTGTGTCTGAATTTGTTCCTGTTACAGTTACAGACTGTAAAAAAGAAATAAGAAAAATTGCTATAAATTTTTAAAAATTTAAAGCAGTGACCAAATAATTATTGTCAAATTATTATCCATACTCTAAAGGCAAAGCTTGTTTTCAGTTAATGACAAAGTAAAGCATATGTAGAGCACACACCCTTAATTATATCTTCATTTCTTTACAGAACATGAAGCTAGTAGGAAACATTTCAGTAAAACATGTATTTCCCTTCAAGGATTTGTGGCTTACAAAATATAGCAGCTTAAGCAAGAAAGAGAAAAACAGAATTCCACGAGGGGACATGAACTGACCCTCAGCTCCATAATGCTATTTCCAAAATAGAGAGGGGAGATAGTTTAAAAAGGAGGAGCTAGATACTTTTCTCTCTTCGCAATTACATACTCAGTTTCAGCAAAATCAGAATAAGAACTGTCTGTGACAGACATTTAAAAAAAAAAAAAAAACTACTATTTAGTCAGTACTTTCTTTGTGTCATCATGGTTACTAAGATTTCCATTGTTGAAATCTGTTGAGACAAATAAAACCAATGAGTCTAGGAAATGAGACTGAAAATTTTAGAAGTTTATATTCCATTCGCAACTCTGACAGTGAGTAGTTACTTATAATATCTCTCTATCACACCTTATATTGAGAAACTGCTCCATACAACAAGGAAAACAGTTATTGAAAATTATCTGAAAGGGACTGATAGGAATCTGAGATGATATCTATAAAACTATCCGAATTCCAAAAGACATTTTAAAATAGGACAATATGTAACCAACTATGCATACAGTTTTTATAACATTATTAGGCAATGAGGCCTGTGTCCTTTGAGAAACAGTGCATGAAGAAGACAAGCAACAGAAGTGGACACTCACAGTCCTTAAAAATATTAAAAACAAAGTTAAAAGAAACTTGTTCTTTCATTGTATTTTTCTTCTTAGGAATTGAAATGCAATTGCTTGATATGACAGATGGCCCAAAAGTTGTTTGATAATCGAACTTTTATAAACACAAGTGTTCATTGATTTCAAACTACTTGAGCTTTAAGGATTATTAAAAAAAAGTGTTCAGAACCTAGCAGTAGGACTCAGAGCACCCAAACTCAAGGATATCCTATGTTAAATTGTCAGGGAGGGGCTTCCTATGTTAAATTGTCTAGAGGATTCAAGACTGGGTCTTAGCTTGAAATTTAGTTAGAAGTAATGGCTCTGCTATTTTTTTTTTTAAGATGTCTGAAAGCCTTTCAATACAACTTAAAAACTTTCCCACGAATTTTTTTTTTAAGATTTTTATTTATTTATTTGTCAGAGAGAGAGCACAAGCAGGGGGAGCCACAGGCAGAGAAGGCAGAGGGAGAAGCAGGTTCCCCTCTGAGCAGGGAGCCTGTTGCAAGACTCCATCCCAGGACCCGGGGATCATAACCTGAGTCGAAGGTAGATGCATAACTGACTGAGCCACCCAGGCGTCCCTCCCTTGAAATCTTTTTAAAGAAAAAAAAAAAATCTCTTTTGAAATACTAATAATCACTTTTTAATTTATCTGGTCTGCAAGATAATGGTTTTCATGGTATAAGGAACATACTATGTTCAAAATAGTAATTCCAGAGACGTATGTATATTTTCCTGCATGTTGTAGGTTCTCCAAAACAGATAAATTCCAGTAGATAGAGCTCTCTGTAAACAAATAACTTCAGAAAAATAAGCTGTTTTTTGGAAATAATTTAAAAGAAAAAGAAATGTTACTTTTTGTTTTATATGAGTCAAAGTGTTACTTAATATATGAAGAACAAGGAAAATGTGATCAATTCTCAAGAGCTGAAGCCAACCCTGAGATGATCTAGATGTTCAGGCTGTTAGCCAAAAACAGCTATTACAATAATGCTCAATGATACAAATGAAAATATGCTCACAATAAACGAAAGAGGCATCTTAGCATAGAAACTAAAAATATTTAAAAATAGAAATTTTTTATCTGAAAAATATCTTAAAGAAAAAATTTACTGACTAGGCTACATTGCATAATGGAGATGACAAAAGGAAGTCAGCGATTTGAAAATAGATAATAGAAATTATCCTGTCTGAAGAAGAAAAGGGGAGAAAAAGATTGAAAAAATTAAGACCCTGAGGGATCTATGAGCAATATGAAAGGGTCTGATATACATATAACTGGACTCTCAGGAGGAGAGAAGAGAGAAAATGGGGAAGAAAATATTTGAGGTAATAATGATTAAAATTTCCCAAATTTGGTGAAATTAAATTTATAAATTCAAGAAGTTCAGAATATGCCAAATAGGACAGATTCAAAGAAAACCATGCTGTGATACTTGATAGCCACACTGCTAAAAACCAAAAATAAAGAGAAACTCTTGAAAGCAGCTAGAGAAAAATGACAAATCACCTACAGAGGATTAATGTTTGATTGATCCCAGACTACTCATCAGAAAGCACAAAGACAAAAAGACAGTGGAACAGCTTTAAAGGGCTGAAAGGAAAAAGTTTGCAAACAAAATTCTACATCCCTCAAAATATCCTTCAAGAGTGAGTGTGAAATAAAGCCATATTCAGAGAAGAGAAATTAAGAAAATCTGTTTGCACCAGATCTGCACAAGAAATGCTAAGGATCATCTCTCTCGGATGAAATGAAAACAGTGTTAGAGGGAAACTTGGATCTTTAGGAATGAGTGAAGAACATTAGAAATGCTTATTTTGTGTAAATTATACATAAATAAAGTTGATTTTTAAAGATTTCAAGGTAATTTTCCATGGAAAATTCTGAATGGAACCCACTGCCACAGCTGAAATCAAAGCAGGCAGAGACAAGAGTGTGCTCTGCTGCTAGAGAACCCTCTGGCCTTATCTCCTTCATGCAATGCATCTACCTGGTGCTTAGAAACCAATCAAAATATTTGCGTGGCTTTTGCTTTGGCCACGAATAGCTACCACTTTTTCCACCTTCAAGTACTCTTTTGTGTGATCTAGAGCTACTGTAAAGTATAACAGGAAAAAAAAAAAATGTCACTTAAAGATACCCAAAGTATCTTGTTCATCATTGCAAATGTCTTGGCTACTGCACTACAATTTCAGAAATCAAATTTTATACAAATAATGGGCAACTGGTTTGATTTTTTCCCCCAACAGCCAAAAGAAAATGAGATAGAAATATGCTGATCCCTTAAAAGTGTCATCCCTCTGAGCTCAATTCAACCCTGATATTCCTTGGAACAAAAGACCTTTCAAAACCCCTCTGCAGTTGATATAACTACTAAGTGAAATACCTGACCCTTGAGTAGATCCTGTACTGGAAAGGAGACATTATTGAGGTCAACTGACAAAATGGGAACATGGAAGGCAGAGTAAAGTATTACACCGATGTTAAATTTACTAAAGGTGATAACTGTATGATGGTGATATAAGAGGATATCTTTATTCTTGGGAAATACTTAGGTTTAAGGATAAAGGGCCATGGCATTTGTATGACCCTCAAAAATAAGTATAACATACACATAATAGGGACAGAGAAAGAAAATAAATGATAAAGCAAGTGGAGTAAAATGTTACTAATAGCTGAATCTAGGTAAAGGGTGCATGGGGTGTTTTTTGTTTTATTTTTATATCTACAACTTTTCTGTGAGTTTACACTTATACCAAATAAAACACCAATGGGGGGAGGGTGGAGAACTGTGGAAACAATCCAAGCCATTCTGTACATAAGTAGTAACCATTGGAAAAAAAGGTTTAATTCTAGTAGGAAATACCTGCATGTGAAAATCACCTTATTACAAGCCAGTGTTATTGCTATTAGAAAGATCCAGAGAAATATTATGGATACTTAACACGCAATACTCTTTCCATGCTTAAGTACTGTGGCATGGATTCCTCTCGCTTCATATTACCTAGGATTCACTCTTTATGTATACAAAGACACGTGTAGACAGGAAAAGACATTTTCCCACATGGTACTTTTCTAAATACTCTCTCTCTTCTTATCTTTTGCTCTCTCCTTCCTACCTCCCCGTCTCTCCCTCCCTCCCTCTCTCTATCTCCATCTCCATCTCCCTCTCTTTCATTCTATCTGAATCAGGAACATGGAATTTAATTTTTGGTCTTAAAAACACTTACACAGGCACAGTTCTTGATGTCCTCAGTGAAGATTCTGAGAGGAATGCTTTTTGGCTGGTCCTTCTCTTTGGCTAGATTGATGTACCTAATCAAATTCAATAATAACCCCAAATAGAGTAGGATGAATTAGCTATTAGCTTACTTTCAAATTGATCTATGTGGCTAAAATTTTCAACATACTCTGTTATTTTTAAATGCATGTAAATAAACTCAGCAAAACCAAATTATGGGTTGGGAGAAAACATGCAAAACTATTTCAGGAAAATAAGACATGACTCAGAAAACAACAGGTTGCTCTTGTCATGTAAGATGTGAGCAGCAGATCCAGTCATCAAAGCTTTCCTGCCTAGACTGGAGGGCCCAGCACCTTCAAGGGTAGGAATGAGAAGGTGCTTTGAGCATCACTCAGGAGACTAAATTGCACTGAAGAAAATTTAATATGTATCTTTTGAGAATAATGTTAGCTCCAATCATTAGGTCTGAGAGAAGGGGAAGATGAGAGTGATAACCAGAATTTCATCAAAAATAAGCAATATGTGCATGTAAATAAGAGCAGATTATTTGCAGTAGCAGCCAGGGTACATCTAAATAAGAAATTATTTGAGGATAGTCTAACAATTTCTACTAAGTAGGGGAAGCATAGTGTGTGGGGGCGCTGCTTTGAAGGGATTTATTCTTTTCTCATGGGTTAAAGATGTATAGTATGTATAGTGACAAGATACCTTTGAAGGAAAGAATGCCATTTTTCCTTTTGTTCCGAAGAACTGCAATTTAAAAAAATGGGAAGAAAAAATTAAGATACATACAATACTTATACTAGCAAAATAAGATCACCATTCCAGAAAAAAATATCAGCAGCCAGTTGTTAAGGATGTGGATGCATGTGTTAATATCATACTGTCCTCATAGTTGGGCTTTGGAGGGACCCCACTCTTTTATGAGCGTATTAAAGCAATGGGAAGTAGATCCTAAAGTGGAAGAAAAGTTGGTTTTGAATCTGAACACTTAATTGTAACTATGTGATGCAAGCTATGCGATCATGGGCACTTTGCTTAACTGCGCTGATCTTCAGTTTCCAGAACTGGAAAAGGGTTAATTATACCCCGAGTGTTCCTGCAGCTGCAAGTGCTATTCAGATATAAAGAACATTATTATTCAAATTAAATCATACTTAAGGAATTTGGCATTTGGATGGAACTATCTTGGCCCAGAAACAAGAATATCTTTTTAGGAAAAAACACCTGTAATATTTTTATTTCTTCATCCACACAGCAGCTTGGAATGTGTTAAATTAGTTTCTAGAAAACATTCTTCATTACTGTGATCCTCTGAGCAAGATCAATCCAGCTAGTGCTAAACTACTAAAGGTTAGTCTTTTCTCAACTAAAGTTTTCACAGCATTTAATATCCAAAGTTGCGAATGTTTTAAGCCTCATTCATACATGGCCTTACCACTTACTAGCGTTTTTTTACTGTGGGAAACTACACAAAATAAAATTGACCATTAGTGACCTTTAGTACATTCACAGTTTTGTGCAACTACCGTGACTGTTTAGTTCTGGAACATTTTTTCACCCAAAAGCAAACCTGTGTCCATGAAGCAGTCAGTCACTCTTCCTTCCTTCCTGTTTCTAGCTCCTGTACCATATTTTGTGTATTTGTTGATAAACACTTGGGTTGTTTCTACTTTTTTTTGTTTGTTTGGTTTTTGGCTATTGTCGACAATGCTGCTATGAACGTTTGTGTATCAATTTTGTGTGCACCTATGTTTCTCTTGGGTATACATCTGGAGGTGGCATTGCTGGGTCGTATAGTAATTCTGTTTGACTTACTGAGGAACCATCAAACTGTCCACAGTGGCTGCCACATTTTATACTCCTCCCAGCAACACTGCTCCCCAACCCCTCCATCGCTGTTTCAGGATTTGTCCCATCTGGAAAATGGAACGCCCACTTCGCGCCCCAGCCTGCCTATGCGCATGGACACAGCTTCTAGTTAGCCATGCTGATCTGCAGAACAGTAATAATAACAAATAGCAAAAGCACTAGGTGCCAGGAATTGTTATAAATGCCTTCTATATGTTTACACAGCTTTTTAACTAATATAACCTGTAGAAGCCTGGCTTCCACATTTTCCTCCTTGTTAGGGAAAAAAAGTTTCTTGGAAACTCCCCTGTCAAAGACTTTATACATTCCCAATTGAAACTGGTTCCTTCCATTTGCAACATGGAGAAGACAGTAAGCAAGAGGAACTGAGAATCTTTACAGAAATACGTCGTGGAAAAGAAGACATGCGGAGAGCATATAAATACATATTTCTTCCCAATAAGCTTTGAAAATTTTTCATCAAGTCAACGCTGCATTATAGGGCTTAATAAATTAACAACTTGTAAACATTTTCGTTGTCTTCCCTTTGTGATGACGTGTGGCATTTTGGTGGAGTGGGGTGAGGAGAAGAAAGGAGGGTGTTAAGTGCATGTGATGAACACTCATTGTGCAAAACAAGAATGAGACTTGGGGTGTGGTTGTTTCAAACAGCAGATGTAAGTGTTGCACCACCCCTGTAAACTCAGGAGTGTCTGCTCAGGATGTCCGGGGTAGAGAGTCACATTCCCCATCCTCATGTCAGCCTAAGAATGTGTCTTGCACAACTAACCTCTACTCAACGCAATCATACTGTTGTTTTCGATGGTCACCTCTCTAGAGACACCAACTAAGATAAGCAGTACACAGCAATTCAGGCAACCTCATATTCAATGACATGATTAATTTCTTTGTATAATTACATACTACTTTTAAAGGAATGAACTTGGGAGTATAAGAGCAATTTTTCAAATTTAATTGGACTCTTTAATAGTACTTGCTCAAGAAAAATATGCCAGTGATTTGGAAACACAGATACCCCCTGGGAATTAGGGGGCAGGATATTGGAGAGGGGTTCTAGAACCTCACTCTCTTGATTCTCCTTCCATATGCCTAAAACACCCAATTCCTCAAGTGGCTCCTAGAGCCCATCTGAAAAACCACTGATCAAAACCAAAAGAAATTACTCCAATAGTTCCCACTCTACGTTATCTACTTGCTCCCATTTGTACATACCTTTTGGGGGAAAGTACAAGGCAAATGAGTGTCATTATGGGAAGTCAAAAAGTGAGTCACTGGCTTGATATATAATCAGATTAAAATGTTTTTCTTTTTAACCCATGTAAATACAAGACCAAACGGTCGGTCTTACCTGAAGGTGGCCACAAAGGTCACCGTGGGCCAGCCCAGGATAAAGGACCTCCCAGCACAGATGTTGGCATCCTCCACTCTGTCCATACAGTTGGCAGTCCACACGGTGTTCAGTGGTATTTTATTTTTTATCTTAAGTTTTTTCTTATACCTAGAAAGATACCCAAACAAGACCTCTGTCAGTTTGTTTCATAAATGTTATGGGAACAGCCGTGCTCATCAGAGACCAGTTCTCACTGCTCCAGGGCACAGCATGCCTCCCTTGTCTCTATTACCCTCTGTGCCCAGCACAGCAAATGGTGACATGACCTTTACAAAGTGTGTGTTGAGCGAAGTCTGGCCCTAGGAAGGCCCTGAAAACACTTCCTCAAATGGCAGCAAGTGGCCATTTTTCTGAATGTTGAGTGTTGAGTAAAGACGATATATTGCAGAGCTTTTTCAGAAAACCATTAATTCATTTATTATTGTTAGAATTTGTTTCTTATTATATATAGTTTTATGGTTATTATTAGAGTTAATTATTCATTTATGACTTGCTTACTTCAAAAAGTATTTGAGGGGCTGAACAAAGCTACCTGTACACGATTTATAAAAATAGTCATACAATTTTTTTCTTAAGAGAGACAAACCAGGGGGCGCGCCTGAGTGGCTCAGTCGGTTAAGCATCCAACTCTTGGTTTCGGCTCAGGTGGTGATCTCAGGGTCTTGAGATCGAGTCCCCGTGTAAGGCTCCCCTCTCAGTGGGGAGTCTGCTTCCCCTCTCCCTTTGCCCTTCCCCCCGCTCACGCTCATTCTCTCTAAAATAAATAAATACATAAATAAATCTTCAAAAGAGAGAGAGAGAGAGAGAGAGAGAGACAAACCAAGAACAAAAAATAAACTTGGATCAGAAAGATTTAAAAGTTATTTTCAACCTTAATTAAAAAAAAAATACTTTCTAGCCTTTAAAGCATAGGTTATTTTCAATTTCCCTTCTTAAAATTTTATCCATATCATTTTCCCTTAGATTCTGGCTAAAACTGAAAAACTGTTAGCCTACAGATTGAGCCCAATTTAAAAATCATCAATCCATCAATCAATCAATCCCAGATCAGTGGTCAGGAGGTCGTATATGTGAGTGATGGATACTTCCCATTTCTCTGAGGAGTCAGAAGGTGATCAACTTTGTCAGTGGTGAAACTGCTTTTTGACAATTTCTGCCTAATCTTCTTTGATCTCTAACATGAAAACCACCATATTGATTAATTTGGTTAATTCACAACTTTAACTCTCAGGTGGGCTTGAGATTTAAATAGTTATAAGCCCTCTGAGGGATGCTTAGGGAACTTGGACACACCACTCTGGAACTCCTTCCTATTCAGAAACACATGTGGAAACACTAAACTAAAATGAGATCAAAGACACCTCATGTGCAAAAATCCCTATGACTCCAATGATTCATGGAACAATTAAAGCTAAGACTCTCCAATGGGTTTTATGAAAGAAAAATAATTTTGCTGGAAGCGCACTTGAAGGATAATCTAGATTCAAAGTTTATGACACAATGAATAAAGTCATCAGATAAAATCATTATCAGATATCAGATGTCTGATTATCAGATAAAATCATTTTTCTAGATAGTAACTCCAAAGGCGTTGCCAAGGTAAAAATATATGGCTAATGGGAAAGATAGACATATATCTGTTTGTTTTCACAGATTTTTTTTTTGTTTTTCTAATGTAGGTATCTGTGTGTATACAGACACCTGAGGTACTGTGTGGAAACTTCCAAATACATTGACCTGGAAAAAGGCATCTCAATAATTCTCTCCTTAGTTCAAGAAAGCGCCAAGATTATCTACTCCAAACCAAGGAGTTATCCCAAAGCCCAGAGCATGGTTTCTACTGTCCTATAACATTTGGAGCACTTACCATATGCCAAGCACTGTTCTAAATATTTTATAAATACAAATATAAAAAATTTAATCCTCAAACAACTACACTAGGTGGTCTTTATTAGCTCCATTTTACAAATAAGGAAACTCACAGAAAGGTCAAAAAAATTGCCAAAGGCAAGAGAGTTTGAACCCAGACAGCCTAACTCATGAGCCCATGTTTGTAACCACTTGGCCTCTGTGGGTGCTGACCTATCGTTCCATGAACTACCCTTCTCATGTTTCCTACCCTCACTCAGCCTCACTTCGGTCCCCAGAGCCATCAGGCTTTCTCATGGGATTGTCTGGGGAGTGAGAGGATAGATCTCAAGACATTGTATTAACAAAGCTACTTGCTAGCTTGGAAATATTTAAAGTTTATTACAACAAAGCTTCATACTTCAGTGGATTCTTCTAGGGTCTTACTGCATTTCTTCACTCTCAATCACTGACCCAACTGGATTATCTCAGTAGAAATTGGAAAGTATTAATCTAATGGAAACTGACTTGAGGAGAAGAAAGAGGAGGAGAAAGAACTGTGGTTTTTATTTCTAAAAATAGTCCTTTATTATATTTGTATTAACATGATGGATATCACTCTTGCTTTCTGTTACCTCAACCTTTATACCAGAAGGGAAGCCCCAGTGCACTGTGGAAATTTACAGGATTCTAGGGAGATTTCCCCTGTTCTAAGAAAGGGGTATCCTTTTACAGATGTTGGGAGTGGGGGTCATGGTATATTCTGTAAGTAATTCTTTGTAATTTCACGCATAATGAGTTAATAGTCATCTTCATCTTTTGACCTAATTTAAATTCATTTTTTGTTTCATTTCATATTCTTTAATACCTACATATGAGGCATGTGATGTCTAAAGAACTAAGTTCAGTCCCTTCCTTTTTGTAAATTCTTCATGGGCCTCTACTAGTATTAATATCTTAATATTTATCAAGCAGATACTGTTCTTAAAAATAAAGTAATAATTTTATTTGAAAAATAACTTATTTAGTATTCTAATGAATATCAAAAGTAATAAGGAAGGTTCCATCTGACCTCAATTCTTGAGAAATTTCTAAAGGTGTATGAAAAAAATCCCCAAACAATTTCCACTATTATTGACATCTTGTACGACTAGAGAAATATAATTTCTTTGTGAAGAAACAAACATTTAAATTCCTTTTACGATTACACACAAACTAAAATTCACTAATTCTGACAGAATAAATAGGTAGCAATTAGTCAACTACTTACCCAATCTGTGTTAATTTCTATAGCGTCAACCTAAAGATGAGAGTTTCCAGCTGAAGCCTGCAGGTGAGCTGAGGTAAAATGGAACCTGGGTCACCCCAACCCCTTCTTCTTATAGCTAATTGGAAAACGTAGGCCCTAAATTCAGATTATTAATTTGAACAGATTGATTCAGGGCATAACACAATCCTCCAAGAACAAGGATGACAGGGATGAAACAAGGTTGTTAATGCAGGAGCTATTTCTTTTTAGTTGTTTCCTTCTAGAAAAAAAAATGTAAACTTTTCCAATATTAACAGTGATCATAAATATACCCAAATATTTACTATGGGAATGTTCTCATAGTCGTTTTCTAAAAACTGTGGCAAAAACTTGTACGCGGCCACAGCATGAAGTGCTGCTCGTGACTGCTAGGGACAGAATTGTGTCCCCTCCCCCACTGCTCCCCACAGTCTTACCGTGAAGCCCTCTCTGCCAATATGACCATGTTTGGAGAGAGAGCTTTTAAGCGGTAACTAAGTGTAAATGGGGCCATCAGGGTAAGGGCTTAGTCCAGTAGGATCGGTGCCCTTGTAAGAAGAGGGAGAGAGAGCTCTGTGTGTGTGTGTGTACATGCAGGCGCTGAGGAAACCCCACAGGGCATAGGCCAGAGGGCAGCCATCTGCAAGCAGAAAGACAGCTCTCGTGGGAACCTGACCCTGATGGTGTCCCGAACTTGGACTTCCAAAAATCTGTGTTCTCTCTCTGTCAAGGGCCTTGGTTTTAGAAACCAAATTCAAGTGCCTGAGATCACTTACATTTTCTAATATTCCTAATGGATGTAAAAAGTATATAAGATAATCTTTCAGGAGCTGAGTCTCTTAAAGAGAACATTATTAAATACATTGATGTAGATTTTGTCACATCATAAAAACCCTTGCGTAGACACAAAGACCTATCTCAGAAGCAATATGTGAAGAGGAAAAATGTTGCACTTCTTTTGTAATAGTGAACCAATCAAAATAAAAAATTCAGCTCTTAAAAGGATGCAGTTCTCTCATGGAGAAAGAACACTGCCTTTATATAAAATCTTTTCAGCAGAACACCGTAGGTTCCGTAAAACCCGCTGCGAGGTAAGCAGTATCCAGGACAATAAACGGCTCTAGTAGGAAAAGAAAGGTCTTCTCCTCTCCCTAAGTGCGATAATAATTACAAAGATGAAAACAAAGTGAAGGACAACCTGTTCCCCTTATAAATCGAATGTGAGTGGTCTGCAAGGTCCCAAGGAGCAGGAAAGGAGTTTGCTGTTTGTTAGCGTGTCTCGGGCTGAGCATGGAAGAGTAGGTGTGGCATGGTGTGGCAGGAAGAGTGTGGCCTTGGGATGAAGGCAGGCCTGGCTTGGAGTCTCTCCCACCATTTCCCTGTGGATGACAGGTCCATTCCTGAGACTTCCTCCATCCCCATTTTCATTTCTGCAGCCGGTGGATGATAACAATACTGGCCTTGGAGGGCTGTGGGGAAATCACACGAGGAATCTGTAATGCTCCTCGTGTGGTCCCCAGCATGCGTCCCACACATTTTAGTCTCCTGTACTCACCTTGGTTAAATAAAGAGAATGGTAACTACTCTGCTTTTTTAAAAATAATGATGTGGCCCTCTATCGGGAGGAGCAGAGTGCGTCACATGGACCTCATGTCAGGACCTGGACAGTCTTTTTCTCTCTGTCCTCCTCATGACATCACCACCTCCAAGGCTACATCTGTAGGCAATATCACTCATCTCAAATATATTTTACTATTTCTGTCTTTGCCTCTGGTTTTTTTTTTTTTTTCTTTTTTTTTGGACAGCTACACTACCGTCATTTCTCAGTTCACTAAGCATTCTGACCTATTTCTTACCAGATACCAAGCAGATTGGAGTTGTTTACTCACCGTAAAGGAAAGGTTGATTTCAATAATGAAAGAGAATCTAGGTGTTCATGGAATGTTGTATGAAATTCAGAAAAATAGAAAGAATAGAAACAGCAGCACCACACGTAGAATAAAAGCCTGTACTTTGAAAGAAACGGACCTAATTTCAAATGTAGACTCTACTCATCACTAATATGGTGACCTGGGCAAAACCTTCAGACCTCTGATTTTCAGAGTTCTCCTCTAAAATAAAAATAATCCCATCTCACAGCGTAGTTGTAAGGTTGGAGAAGATTACATACATGAAGTTCTTAGCATAATATCTGTCATGTAGTAAGCCCCTGATAAATTATCATTAATGTCACTCAGATTGAGTATAGCATTTTGCCACATTAGTACTTGCATGTCTTACTAATGGCATGGCATAACTGGGAGCTGGTGAGGGCAGCAAAATAAAGGGGGGTAGTTTTTTTTCTGGTGACTAAAAAGCTTCTTGGTATTTGGTTTGTTGGAATAGTCTTTGTCTTTCATGATGTTTTGTGAATAATGAAAACAGAGACAGAGCAAGTAAACAGCTGACCTCCCACCCACCTGCTTTTGGACACTTATTGAGCAATCATCAGGTTCCAGGCTGGATATCAGCTGCATTTGTGTTCAGGGTTGAGAGGAAAGTACACGCAGTTAGTTCTGTCTCCAGCATATATTCCAAATCTGTCTGCTGCCTCCTTCCTTTTTACTGCACTCCTATCCTGGAGCCCTTGAGAGCAGCCATCAGGACTACTGCCTCCCCTAACCAGTCTCCCTGCTCCCACTCTTGCTTAAGCATCCATCCATTACCTAGCAACAGTCAGAAAAATTTGCTAGAGCTATAAATCAGATTCGGTCAGTCCTAGTTAAAAATGCCATGGCAAAATGTGTCCACTTTCACCATGGCCTGTGCAGACCGTGTGTGACTGGACCCCGAGCGCAGTATCACATCTGATCGCATGCCCCATGCTTCGGCTCCCATCAAACCAGCCTTCCTGAGCCCCTCCCCCCAGGGGTCAGGTTGCACCCACGTAGCCTGCCGGTCCCTCAGCCTAGAAGGTTCAGGCACCTCGTCTAGGAACGTGGCTGCTTCTCATCCCATAGATCTAGTTTCAGTGCTGCCACCTCAGAGAGGCCCTCCTGGACTACCCCTCTCTCAAACGTTCCCATCATCTCCACACAGCCCCCTGTCTACCTTCTATCAGAAGCACTAATCACAATCTATAATTACCCCTCTTATTTTTATCATTTGTCTGTAAGTTCCAGGCAAGAGAGACACTGCTTGTCACATTCTCTATTGTATTCTCTGCAGGCAGGGGAGGGGGGGGTATGGCACGAAACAAGACCTCCATAAGTACTTGTTGAATGAATGAAGGATCAAAACATGGGCAAAAACAAAAGAAAAAAAATGTCATGTCTTCTTATGGTAAGGGTTAATGGAAATGTAACTTCGTGATCATCACGAGGGCACGTTGCTTAGTATACATACTTGGTATCGGACACCAGCAAGAAATCGCTGAACAAGAAGAGGTGCCGCTTCTGCCTCCTCCAGCCTCTCTTGAGCTCGACGGGGCCGTGGATAAGCAGGGTAGGGGCGGCACCCTCAGATGATGTAGTGCTTTTGCTGCGGGCGTCCACCTCAACAGAAGAGCTCTTCCTGCAACCCACCAAACACCACGGAGCAGCTAGTTACTAGTCAAATATACAATAGAGTTGTATGCTAAATGTCAAGGTTCGCACAACACTAAAATTCAGTCTCAACCCCGAAAGCAGAGCTCCAGAGCTCACATTCAGGGATCGCTGAGTTATAGAAAGCTATTGAAAGAGATGAGGTCGGACGTCTGGGTGGCTCAGTCGGTTAAGCGTCTGCCTTCAGCTCAGGTCATGATCCCAGGGTCCTGGGATCGAGCCCCACGTCGGGCTCCCTGCTCAGCGGGGAGCCTGCTTCTCCCTCTGCCTCTACCCCTCCACCCTGTTTGTGCTCTCTCTCTCTCTCTCTCTCACATGCTCTCTTTCTCAAATAAATAAACACAATATTTTGAAAAAAGAGAGAGAGATGAGGTCACTTGGTGAACTGATACCGATGGAGAACAGTTTCAAGGACAAAGCCCTTGGGCATGCCAACACTCAGACGTGGGGTGGAGAAAGCAGCAAAGCTAATCATGAGCTGTTAGGAAGGGGAGAATCAAGAGGTAGAGTGTATTACAAGAAGGCAAACAACAACAAACAGGACAATTTGTGGCCTAATATAAAACAAAATGATATGGTGTGTGTGTGAAGAATTAATTACAATTTGCTTTCATGTTAAGATAAAAATGAAGACAACTGAAGATTCTGGAAATTTACTTATCTAAATCTATCTAAATCTTATCTAAATCAATATTCAAACTTGGGGGAAAAATTCTCAAAGATCGGCGAAAATACTGGAAACATCAAAAAGTTTCTAAACACAAGAGTTTAGCTGTTACTTGGCTGAGCTCTGACTGAGCTCTGATAGGACTTTCTGGTCGTCATAGGTAAAACAACTAAATTGAACAGAATGCAAAAGTTCTTTCATAAATAGGACAGATATTTTCATAGACCTGGGAAAATTCTCTCTCGTGGAGCCAAGAAAGTGTCTCCTCCGAGAAAGTAAGCCCTGCTCTCTTCAGCTCAGCGGCACTGAATCTTACGAACCTGAGTAGCTTTTCATGAAGCTGGTGCTGAAGTTACTCATTAGTTTACATGTATTAGAAGAAACAAAAGAGAACAACACTCCCTGTTACTGTCAGTCTGTTTTGAGGCTCAAAAAGAGTATATCAAAAGACTACCTTCCGCGGTGAAGCCTTGAACGAGCACCTATAAGTTCAGCATGTTTTCTGAATGACGTGAACATCCTTTTGTCTTCAGTTCTCAGGACTGAAAATCAAGTGAGTCTACAGCACTAGGCAGAGTACTGTAAAATGCTTGAAGCCTGAGGATTCCACAGTAACCTGGGATCACTACCATTATGATGTCACGGATCTAAGGCTCATGCCATAACTGCCAAACTGACATACTTGTTTCCCTGATTTGGCCTGCACGTTTTGATTTTTTAAAAGTAATCTTTTTTTTTTATTTTGAGATAACTATAGATTCATATGTATCTGTAAGAAATAATACAGAGAGATTACATCAATTTTCTACAGATAGAGACTTCCAGACACTTCCATCACCACAAGGATCCTTCCTATTACCCTTTTACAACCACACACACTTCCTTCCACCTCCCCCACCTCTTTAATCCCTGGCAATCACGAATCTGTTCTCCATGTGTATAATTTTGACATTTCAAGAACGGTATACAGAGGGGATCATATAGTATGTAACATTTTTGTGATTTGCTTTTTTCCACTCAACATAACGGGAGAGTCATCCGGATTGCCACAGGTGCTCACAGTCCATTTCTCTGTGTCTCTTAGTAGTATGCCAGGATACGGCTGTATCACAGTTTGCTTCACCACCTGCTGAAGGAATTCTGGATTGTCTGCAGGCTTGGGCTTCCACTAATAAAGCTGCTGTAAACATCTGTGTACAGGTTTTTGTGTCAGCGTCGGTCTTCTCTTCTCTGGGCTAAATGCCCAGGAGTCCAATTGCCAGGTCCTAGGGTAGCTGCTCTGTTTTGTTTTTTAAGAAACTGTCTAACTGTTTTCCAGAATGGCTCTGCCATTTCACATTCTCACCAGTACTGCGGGAGTGATTCAGTTTCCCCACAGCCACACTAGCATTGGGTGTTGTCATTTTTTATTTTAGCTGTTCTGATAGCTGTGTCGTGATATCTCACTGTGGATTTAACGTGCATTTCCCCAATGGTTAGTGATGCTAAACATCTATTTGCCATGTGGACATCTTCTTCAGTGTGACGGAACCTACAGTAGTCTGTTAAAAACATTTTCCGTGGAGACGGTGTTCCCTGTCCACTGGAAAACTGACCGTTTTACAGATGAGGAGGTGCTTCACGGACAGGTTAGACGCTTTCAACCCAAGCGGCTGCGACGTAACGTGAAGGATTCAAATCCAGCTGACTCAGGAGGTCACTCAACTTCCTGTGAGGGCCCCCCACTCTTCTCACACGGACAGTGTCTTTCCTTTGACAACAGTGGAGGACTGAAATTTGATCCTACTAACAAAGTTCGTGGTTTCCCTTATAGGCACCTCTAACAGGTATGTGAATCCCTCTCTTTTATTCCCCACTCGACTCTATGGACCTCAAGGAAAGAGTCTATGTCTGATTTATCATTTTAATTCTCACAAACATTGGCACATTGGAGGAATTCAAAAATTCTCTTGAATGGGTGAATGAAATAGTTTTCTGGCATGGATGGATGGGGAAAAGGCATGACCTAAACTAGTCTCTCTCTCATTTACTTCATTCATTCAACAGATAGTGTTTGAACCTGTACTAGGAGAAAGACACTTGCTAGGTCTGGGCAACAGAGAGCCAGGCCCCACTCTCACAAAACCAGGATTTAAATGGGGGGGTGCGGGGGCAGAAATTAAACAAAGAGCGTCATCAATAACTGTGTAACACCAGACTCTGGAAAGTACTGCAGAGAAAAATTAAAGAGTGAGATGAGAAATTAAAAGAGGGACCTGACACCTGATTTCAGTTGTGAAGAAGTCTCCTTTGAAGAGCTCCTTTAAAATGAGCTTTAAAGAATAATTAGGGATTGATTAGAGAGAGGAGAGAAAAGAGGAAGGCAGAGGGAAGGGACAAGAAGAGAAGTGTATTGGAAGGGAAGATACATTTTTCAGCTGAAGGGACAGAATGCGAATATGTGACGTTTCAGAGACATGGAAGAGTTTGCTAGATTGCAGACACAGGCAGAAGGTACAGGAGCATGAAATATGCCTGAAAAAGTAAGTAGAGGCAAGAGCACAAGTCCTGGTAGACCTCTTAGACTTTACTGAGGCCTCTCATCTGAAAACCAAACTAGCACAGAAGTGACATGTAGATAGTGGCCTTCAGACTTTTCACCACTTTTATTTTTTTTAAGATTTTATTTATTTATTTGGGGGGGGGCGGGTAGCAGAGGGAGAGGGACAAGCACAAACAGTGCTGAGAGTGGAGCCTGACCTGGGGCTCGATCTCACAGCCCTGAGATCATGACCTGAACCAAGATCATGACCTGAGCCGAGATCAAGAGTCAGAAGCTTAACCGACTGAGCCACCCAGATGCCCCTTCTCACCACTTTTAAAGGGACAAGTGCTAGTCTGGACACGTTTGATTGTATTAGAACCATGGAGGCTCATTGGGCAACACTTTCTGGCCTCCCATCAAGCATCTGTCAAAATTTATTTAAGGTAAAAATGTAGGCAAACTTATCTCTGCACCTTCCCCAATTCCCGGATTATGTCCCATTTCTCTGCCTCTCCCTTCAGAGAAGTTCGAGATTTAGAGACCAGGGAAACTCTCCTTCTAGAATCTAGTATCTGCTTATCAATACTGATATGCATCAGTCTCACTTGGGGGAGTTTTCAGGCACTCCCTCTGTAACCCCCAGAGGTTCTGATTCATCAGATCCAGAAAACCTGTATTTTAAAAAAATTTTTGAGTGATTCTTGTATGTAACCAGGATTGTGAGTTACTAGTCTTCAGGAATTAATTGAGAAAGATGTAGTGTTCTGATTCTATCTTCCCCTTGTAGTAAAGCCAAGGAGAGAAAAGTTTTCTCAGAAAGATAAAGGGAGCTTTCCTTAGTCATGTAATAGTTACATTTACAGTAATAGCTAAAGCTTAATTTCTTCTAAAATACCATTGCTATTTATTTTAATTTGGTGAATGAGCTCTAAATAGAATAACAGTGATAGGGTTTGTTTTCATCTATTTCATTGAACACTTAACTTTTCACCCTAAATATCAAATAGAAGAGACAGTATAAGGTGATCCTATGCCCATAATACCAATGTTTTTAAGCATGTTGCAAAGACAAGACTATTTTTTAAAAAAAAGGTTTTTTGAAGATTTTATTTATTTGAGAGAGAAGTGAGAGAGAGAGAGAGAGCATGAGCGGGGAGGGGGTTGGGGGGGAGGGGGAGAAGCAGACTCCCCTAGGAGCAGGGAGCCCGATGTGGGGCTCGATCCCAGGACCCTGAGATCACGACCTGAGCCGAAGGCAGATGCTTAACTGAATGGGCCATGCAGGTGCCCCTAGACTATTTTCTTAATTCAATTTCTTTCTTTGAATTTTTTAATATTTATTTTATTTCAATTCCAGTATAATTAACAGTGTTATATTAGTTTCAGGTGTACGATATAGTGATTCGATAATTCTATACATTACTCAGTGCTCATCATGATAAGTGTACTCTTAATCCCCATCACCTACCATCCAGCCCCCCACCCACCTTCCTTCTGATAACCATCAGTTTGTTTTCTATAGCTAAGAGTCTGTCTTTTGGTTTATCTCTTTTTTATTTGTTTTGTTTCTTAAATTCCACATATAAGTGAAATCATATGGTATTTGTCTTTCTCTGACTTATTTCACTTAGCATTATACCCTCTAAATCCATCCATGTTGTTGCAAATGGCAAGATTTCATTCTTTTTTATTGCTGAATAATATTCCATTGTGTGTGTGTCTGTGTGTGTGTGTGTGTGTGTGTATATATATATATATATATATATATATATATATATATATACCACATCTTCTTCATCCATTCATCTATCAGTGGACACACTTGGGCTTGCTCCATAATTTGGCTACTGTAAATAATGTTGCAACAAACATAGGGGTGCATATATCTTTTTAAATTAGTGTTTTTCTTTTTTTAAAGATTTTATTTATTTATTTATTTATTTATTTATTTATTTATTTGAGAAAGAGAGAGGGTGAGCAGACAGGTGGGGGCAGGGGCAGAGGAAGAGGGAGAGGGAATCTCAAGCAGACTCTGTGCTGAGCGCAGAACCCAATGTGAGGGTCGATCCCACGATCCCGAGATTATGACCTGAGCTGAAACCATGAGCTAGATGCTTAACCGACTGAGCCACCCAGACACCCCACAAATTAGTGCTTTTCTATTTTGGGGGTAAATACTCAGTTGTGGATCATATAGCAATTCTAGTTTTCATTTTTTGAGGAACCTCCATATTGTTTTCCACAGGGGCTGCACCAGTTTGCATTCCCACCAACAGTGCACAAGAGTCCCTTTTTCTCCACAATCTTGCCAAAACCTGTTGTTTCTTGTGTTGTTGATTTTAGCCATTTGGACAGGTATGAGGTGATAGCTCACTGTGGTTTTCGTTTGCATTTCCCTGATGATGAGTGATTTGAGCGTCTTTTCGTGTGTCTGTTGGCCATCTGTGTCTTCTTTGGAGAAATGTCTGTTGATGTCTTCCGCCTATTTTTAAATTGGATCATTTGGTTTTTTGGTGTTGAGTTGTATAAGTTCTTTATATATTTTGGATACTAACCTTTTCTATCATTTGCAAATATCTTCTCCCATTCAGTAACTTGTCCTCTAGTTTTATCGGTGGTTTTCTTTGCTGTGCAGAAGCCTTTCATTTTGATGTAGTCCCAATAATTTATTTTTGCTGTTGTCTCCCTTGCCTCAGGGGACATATCTAGAAAGATGTTGTTGCAACCAGTGTCTGAGAAAGTACTGTCTGTGCTCTCTTCGAGGACTTTTTTGGTTTCAAGTCTCACATTTAGGTCTTTAATCCATTTTGAATTTTATTTTTGTGTGTAGTGTAAGAGAGTGGTCCAGTTTCATTCTTTTGGATGTACCTGTCCAGTTTTCCCAACACCAGTTTTTGAAGAGACTATCTTTTTCCCATTGTATATTCTTGCCTCCCTGCTTGTACATAAAATCATGGGTTTATTTCTGGATTCTCTCTTCTGTTCCGTTGATCTATTGTCTACTTTTCCGTCAGTACCATACTGTTTTGATTATTACAGCTTTGTGATATATCTTGAAATCTGGGATTGTGATACCTCCAATTTTGTTCTTTCTCAAGATTGCTTTGGCTATTTGGGGCCTTTTGTGGTACCATACATATTTTAGAATTATTTGTTCTAGTTCTGTGAAAAATGCTATTGGTGTTTTGATAGGGATTGCATTAAATCTGTAGATCATTTTGGGTATGGGACATTTTAAAATATTTGTTCTTCCATCAATAAGCATAGAATATTTTTCCATTCATGTTGTCTTCAATTTTTTTTCATCAGTGTTTTATAGTTTTCAGAATATAGGTCTTTCACTTCCTTGTTTAAGTTTATTCCTAAGTAGTTTGTTATTTTTGGTATAATTGTGAATGGGACTGTTTCTTAATTTCTTTTTCTGCTTCTTCATTATTAGTGTATAAAAATGCAGATTTCTGTATATTGATTTTGTATCCTGTGATTTTCCTGAACTCATTTATCAGTTCTAGTCTATTTTTGGTGGAGTCTTGAGGGTTTTCTGTATATATAGTATCATGTCACCTGCAAATAGTGAAAGTCTTACTTCTTCCTTACCCATTTGGATGCCATTTATTTCTTTGTCTTGTCTTATTCCTGGGGCTAGGACTTCCAGTGCTATGTTGAATACAAGTAGTGAGAATGGACATCCCTGTCTTGCTCTTGATCTTGGGGAAAAGCTTTTAGTTTTTCACCATTGAGTATGATTTTAGCTGTAGGTTTTTATATGGTCTTTATTACATTGAAATATGTTCCCTCTAAACCTACTTCGTTGAGAGTTTTTATCATGAATGGATATTGTACTTTGTCAAATGCTTTTCTGCATCTATTAAAATAATCATGTGCTTTTTATCCTTTCTCTTGTTGATGTGATGTATGATGTTAATTGATTTGTGAATATTGAATCACGTTTGCATCCTAGGAATAAATCCCACTTGATCACCGTGAATGATTTTTTAATGTATTGTTGGATTTGGTTGGCTATTATTTTGTTGAGGATTTTTGCATCTGTGTTCATCAGAGATATTGGCCTGTAGTTCTCTCTTTTTTTAAAAAGATTTTATTTATTTGCGATAGAGCAAGAGTGAGAGAGAGAGAGAGAGCACAAGCAGGGGGAGTGGGAGAGGGAGAAGCAGGCTCCCCGCCGAGCCAGGAGCCCGATGGGGGACTCGATCCCAGGACTCTGGGATCATGACCAGAGCTGAAGGCAGACGCTTAACTGACTGAGCCACCCAGGCGTCCTCTTTTTTTTTTTTTTTTTTTTTAAATGTCTTTACCTGGTTTTGGTATCAGGGTAATGCTGGCCTCACAGAATGAATTTGTGAATTTGGAAGCTTTCCTTCTAACTCTTCTTTAAATGTTCGGTAAAATTCACCTGTGAAGCCATCTGCTCCTGGACTTTTGTTTGTTGGGAGTTTTCTGAATGCTGATTCAATTTCATTCCTGGTAATCAGTCTGTTCAAGTTTTCTATTTCGTCCCGATTCAGTTTTGGGAGGTTATATGTTTCCAGGGATTTATCATTTCTTCTAGGTTGTTCAATTTGTTTGCATACAATTTTTCATAATATTCTCTTATAATCCTTCATATTTCTGTGGCGTTGGTTGTCCTTTCTCCTCTTTCCCTTCTGATTTTGTTTATTTGAGTCCTCTCTCTCTCTCTCTCTCTCTTTTATGAGTCTGGCTAAAGGTTTATCTATTTGGTTGATCTTTTCAAAGAACCAGCTCCTGGTTTCATTGATCTGCTCTATTGGGTTTTTTTTTAGGTTCTATTTCATTTATTTCTGCTCTAATCTTTATTATTTTCTTCCTTCCTATTTAGGTTTTGGGTTTTGTTTGTTCTTTTTCTAGCTTCTGTAGGTGTAAGTTTAGGTTGTTTCTTCAATATTTTTCTTACTTCTTGAGGTAGGCCTTGATTGCTATAAACTTCCCTCATAGAACAGCTTTTGCTGGATTCCAAAGTTTTTGGACCATTGTGTTTTCATTTTCATTTGTCTCCATGTATTTTTTAATTTCTTCTCTGATTTATTCCCTTAAAATTTTAAATCTTTGATTAAATGTGTATATTGGAAAACATTATGCAGTGTCAAGAGCATGAGCTCTGGAATCCAATTACCTAGTTTTAATCCTTCCTTATGATTTACTACCTACATGACACTGGGTAAACCTGTTATACTTCTAAAGCCTCAATGTCCTTATCTGTAAAATCAAAATGATGATGAAAGCATCTGCTTCATAGGGTTGTTGTGAGAATTAAATGAGATCATACTGCAGAAATGTTAGTATGGTACCTAACAGATTAATCCTTCAAATAATTTAGTTATGCTTATAGGAGACAATGAGGCTTTTTATTCAAAATAGCAACAATATAATGGGTATTCTCCCATGACCAAAGACAGGGACAGAGAACAGGTAGTAATGCCAACTGAGTAACTACAAATTGCCAAGTTCTTTGCCAGGCAGTTTATGGACATCATCTCATTTCCTTGCAGCAGATTTGTGAGGTAAGAATCATTATTTCCATTTTATAGATGGAGAAACTGAAGCTCAATAAAGTTAAGTAACTGAGATACCAAATAATCTGCAGAGTCAAGTTTGTCTAATTTCAAAGTCATATAGTTTTTCCTCACCTAAACAATGTTTTCCTTCTGGAGGAGGAAAGAAAATATATTTTAAGCCGCATCCCATTTAGGTTGGCTCCCAAATTATTTAACTGACACACATGTGAGTGTTTTCATCAGCTGTCAGTGTTTGCCTATGGTGCCCCTATGCCACTCAGTCTCTCCTCCCTGAAATGGCTGGTTGAGGAACACTTAGCCACTGCTGGTACCATGTCCTAACTGTCAGTCAGGAAGTTTGCATCAGCTCCCAAGATGGACAGGAGACTCCTGTTACTTTACGGAGCCAGATCTGAGGTTTTAGACAGGCGGGGAGGAGGAGGAGTCGGGACTGGGAAAGTCTAATGATTCCCCTCCTGATGTCTAGTGGTTCACATCTCTAAGATAGATACCAGGCTGTGAATTGTGCCTCCTCAGCTGATCCCCATTCTGGATCAGTATCCCTATGAGTAATTTCTCTCCTGATTCTGGCACTCTGGACTTTCTACTACCACTGACGGATTTTTATCTCTATAGAGGGAAAAAAGGGATGCCCAGGCCTTGGCTGTGAGTGCTCACTCCACTACCCTTTGCTGCCCTCTACTGACCATACCTGGAAATTACATTTAACCTTTCAGGCCCTTGGCCCAAATAGATACTACAGTGGGTGAAACCAGGCACACAAAATTTGAGGTGCACCAAAAAACTAAGTAAATAAGATATGATATTTTAATTTTAATGTAATATTTTAAAAAGTCAATTTTCAAAAAATACATGGTGAACAAAATACCTAAATGTGCCCTAAAATAGTACTACTAGCTTACTACTAGCTTACTTACTAGCTTAGTACTACTGCTTCAGCCATACCAGATTTCTTGCTCTTCCTTTAACTTGTTGCTGCTTCAGAGATTCAGATTTGCTATTCCTTCTGCTTGGAATATACTTTGCCCAGGTCTTCACATAGATTGTCATCTCTCATTCTTTAAGTCTGTATTCAAAGGTTGCCACCCCAAAAAGTCTTTCTTAATGAAACCAGAAGCTGTTTTTGTTTTTTTTTAAAGATCAACAAAATTATCAATTTTGTTGATAGACTTTTAACCAAATTCATCAAAAGAGAGAGAGGACTCAAATAAACAAGATCAGAATGAAAGTGGAGAAATAACAACCAACACCACAGAAATACAAAGGATTATAAGAATATTATGAGAAATGACATACCAATATATTAGACAACCTAGAAGAAATGGATAAATTTCTAGAAACATATAACCTCCCAAACTGAATCAGGAAGAAATGGAAAATTTGAATAGACTGATTACCAGCAATGAAATTGAATCAGTAACCAAAAAACTCCCAACAAACGAACGTTCAGGGCCAGATGGCTTCACAGGCAAATCCTAACAAACATTTAAAGAGTTAATACCTATGCTTCTCAAACTGTTCCAAAAAATAGAGGAAGAAAAGCTTCCAAATTCACTCGATGAAGCCAGTATTACCCTGATACCAAAACCAGATAAAGACACTACCAAAAATACAAAGAGAGCTACAAGCCAGTATCTCTGATGAACATAGATGCAAAGATCCTCAACAAAATATTAGCAAACAGAATCTAACAATGCATTAAACAAATCATTCACCACGATCAAATAGGCTTTATTCCTGGGATGCAAGGGTGGTTTAATATTCACAAATCAGTCAACATCATACATCACATCAACAAAGGAAGGATAAATCCCATGCAATAATTTCAACTGATGCAGACAAAGTGTGGGACAAAGTACAACAGCCGTTCAGGATAAAAACCCTCAACAAGTAGGTCTAGAGGGCACATACCCCTCTTCTCTCACAGTTTGAGGATTTCTTTAGTGGATTACTTGGATTTCTTTCTCTTTATTTTTTGCATATATATTACCAGATTTTGATTTGCGGTTACCATTAGGTTTACACGTAACATCTATACACATAATGCAGTCTTTATTAAGTTGATGGTTCCCCTTAAGTTTGAACTCATTCTCAAAGCACTAAATTTTTACTCCTCTCTCCCCACATTTTAGGTGTATGGTGACGTACTTTACATCCTTGTATTTTGTGACTCCTTTGACTAGTTTTTGTAGATATACTTGATTGTACTGCTTTTGTGCTTCTTATTCCTGCTTATGGTCTTTTCTTTTCACTCAAAGAATCTCCTTTAACGTTCCTTGTAAGGCTGGTTTAGCTGTGCTGAAGTTCTTTAACTTTTTTTGTCTGGGAAACTATTTATCTCTCCATTTATTCTGAATGATAGCCTTGCTGAATAGAATATTTAGTTGCAGGTTCTTTTCTTTCAGCACTTTGAATATATCATGTCACTCCCTTCCGGCCTGCAAAGTTTTTGCTGAAAATCAGCGGATGGCCTTATGGGGTTTCCCTTGTACGCAACTATTTTCTTTTCTCTTGCTGCTTCCAAAATTCTCTTTCCCACTCCTTTTTGCCATTTAAATTGCTGTGTGTCTTGGGGTGGACCTCCTTGGGTTGATTTTGTTGGGGGCCCTCTGTTCCTCTTAAATCTGGATTTCTGTTTCCTTCCCCAGATTTGGGAAGTTTTCAGCTGTTATATCTTTAAATACATTTTCTGCCCCCTCTTCTCTTTCTTCTGGGATCCTTATTATGCAATGTTATTATGCTTGATGGTGTTGTTGAGTTCCCTAAGTCTAGTTTCATTTTTTATTATTATTCTTTCTCCCTCTTTGTTCAGCTTGATTGCTTTCTGTTACTCTCCCCTCCAGGTCCCTGACTCATTCTTCTGCTTCCTCTAGTGTGCTTCCTCTTTTCCATCCAGTGTACTTTTAATTTCAGTTATTGAGTTTTTCATCTCTGATCGGTTCTTTTTTATGTTCTCTATCTCTTTGTTGAGAGTCTCATGGAGGTTCTCCACTCTTTTCTCACATTTAGTGAGTATCTCTATGACTATTACTTTAAATTCTCTATCAGGCATTTTACTTATCTCCATCTCATGTAGCTCTCTTGCTGTGATTTTGTGCTGTTCTTTTATTTGGGACATATTCCTCTATCTCTTTATTTTGTCTAATTCTCTGTTTCTTTTTTTTTTTTTTTTTTTTTTTTAAGATTTTTTATTTATTTATTTGACAGAGAGAGAGATAGCGAGAGCAGGAACGCAAGCAGGGGGAGTGGGAGAGGGAGAAGCAGGCTTCCCGCAGAGCAGGGAGCCCGATGTGGGACTCGATCCCAGGACCCTGGGATCATGACCTGAGCCGAAGGCAGACGCTTAACGACTGAGCCACCCAGGCGCCCTAATTCTCTGTTTCTTTGAGTTAGGAAAGTCAGCTACCTATCCTGCTCGTGAAGGTAGTGGCCTTATGAAGAAGAGCTCCTGCTGTGCCCTGCAGTGCAATGTCCCCTGTTGCCCAGAACCTGATGCTTCAGAGGCGTCTCCTATGTGTGTTGTATGTGCCCTACTGTTGTGGCTGACATGTGTTTGTCTTTAGTCCAGTCATCTGCAATGGCTCTCTTTGTCTGTTGTGGGCAGGGTTTGGTCTCTGCGCCGTTAATAGGCCAGTCTGAGGCCCTCCTGGGCTTGAGTTTACTCAGATCAGCAGTTTGCCAGAGCTTCAGTCTCACTGAACTGCAGGGCACTTTCCCTGTGTGGTCCCCTGAGGAGCTTTTGTTGGGGGGTGGGGCCTGCAGTCAGACCATATGTCTGCCCCCAGCCCACTGCTGGGGCTGCAGACAAACTGGTGTATGTGGTTTTCTTGCCCTCTCCCCGGGGCAGGAGTCACTGTGGAGTGGTGCTGGCCCCTGTTAGGGCTGCTTGCACACTGCCAGGCTTGTGATGCGCCTTTGGGTGGACTCTTGCTGAGGGTGTGTTGAAGTGGGCAGGTCCGCAGGAGAATG
Source organism: Halichoerus grypus (assembly GCF_964656455.1). NCBI lineage: Eukaryota > Metazoa > Chordata > Mammalia > Carnivora > Phocidae > Halichoerus > Halichoerus grypus. The sequence continues at coordinate 101,313,736 of NC_135714.1, read as the reverse complement.
CAGGGGTGAGGCATACAGTGTTAGCAAGCTAAGTGAAGAGTATTCATGCTGGATCCTGCAGTTGTCCAGATATTTAGACTGGGGGGCGGGGGAGGGAAATTGCACCCACCAGCTCTTTTGTTCTTGGAGAAATCTCCTAAAGATCCCTATACCCCCAGCACAAGTTGCAAGATCAGGAAATCAGTCTCCTTCCAGGTGTCTTTCAAACTGCTGCTTCTGTGCTGTATTTTGAGTCCATTCCTTGAAGCGTCATTAGAGTTCCTGGCACGATCCTTTTCATGAGGCTCTGAAACTGTCCTTCCTTATAGAAGACAGTGTTTGGCCTCTCTGCCTAATGTCAGAGTTTTTGGGCAAGCAGGAAAGGAAATTTTTACCTGTGGAGGATAAGGATGAATGACTGTGGTTGATTGTATCAGTAACCAACAACATCAGAATGGAGGAAAGTAAAATCCTCTTTTTGGATAGAATACACAAATGTTACATAAGGATTACATCAGTTTCCCTTTAGGATAGTAACATATTATGTATGATATATGAGTGCTTTTCTATAAAGTATATAATCTCTGAACTACATTAAATTAATAACATTTTTACCAGAATGTAACAACCAATGAGGGTGAAACTTGTCTGATTTCACAATTCTTCCCTTGTAGCTTTTATGATACTATTGAGCTAATTATGCAAGATGGAATATTAAATAAAGATTATTTCTAGTAGTGTTTCCTTTGTAGGGTAAGAAAAAAAGAAAACAAAATAGTTTAAAAAGACATCTTGAATTTGCTTATTCACTTACCTTTGATTTTCCTGAATTCTGTGGCTGGCTTTGAGAAGAGTCAAAAGCATTAGCAGAGGAGATTGGTCACTTGATCTTTAACATGGATGCGTAAGTACCTGAGAACAATGAGTGGTTGTAGCTTGGTTTCTTGGCAATTGAAATGACAGCACAAGATTTATAAATGAACAGAAGCAGAAATTAGGGTAACTGTAAGCAATCTTAGCTGTCTCCGAAGTAAGGAACTTCTGGGTTTTATTTGTTTTAAGTAATTGGGAGAAAACACAGTAGCATAAGCACAGAAAGCTAATCTGGTGAGAAAGAATCCCACCTAACTTGGCAGATTACACAAAAGGTGTAAATTATATAATATAGAATATATATCAATCACACATTATATGTGTACATTGTACATTAAGTTACATATAAGTATAAAATTATGGTCTAATATATAATTGAATATGTCTTTCATATATATAAATCTAATATATATTTATGTATATATTAGATATATATCATTAGATCTTAAACTTCTTATATATTATTTACTTATATAATCTAATGTATAATTTATATATTATATGTAATATATATAAAATATATAATATACATTTAAAATACAATATAAATATACAATATACCTACAAATACAAATATACAATATAAGATATGTAATATATATTTAATATATGCATATTAATTATGTATAAATAAATAAAGATATATGATAAACTTATGTCATTAATATATATCTTATTATATATTAGAGTATATATCATATGTATTATAAATTACATATATATTGCATATATTAAATATTTATCATTAGAACTTAAACTTCTTCAGAAAATAATTCTACCTTAAGATATATTTTTCCTGATATTACTATAGCTAATATTAATATACTAATTATATTACATATTAATTAATACAGTAAAAAAGTAGATATTAATAAGAATATGTAAGACATAAGATTGATATTATATAATATAAATACTCTTAATATATTAAGATATATATCTCATGATATCTAATATATAAATATATGTATACATACATGCATATGTGTATACACACATACATATACAAATCCAGAGAGACTATTGAATCTGTGTGAACCTAAGTTTTCACTATAAGAAGCTAGAAAAAAGGAAGCCTGTACCCAAAGTGGAATGAAGGAAATGATTAAATTAGGAAAAGTTTAGTTAATATAGTCCAACTTCACTTATAAACATTAGAAACAAAAATGCTGAATAAGATGTCAAACCAAATCAAGTGATATGTGTGTATGTATATAAGTATATAAATATAATGTGAAAATGCTAAGTGTTGGTAAGGTAGGGAACACCTGGAAGTCTCATACACTGTTGCTTGGAATAGAAATTGATAAAACTACTTTGAACAACTTTTGGCAAGCTTTAATAAAATCATAAATCGAAAAAATAGGTCTAAACCAGAAAAGGCCCTAGTACTATATTTAATAACATTTTAATAATTCTCAAAACCATTACTCCAGGACCACCTGAAACTTTCCTCACATTTTTCTGAACTGAAATTCCTTGTTTACAACAACAAACATGTACTAAATGTCAGTCATCAATGAGAAATTGTCTAATGTGCTAGAAAGACACAATTATGAACATGACCTAGTTTTTGCCATAAAGGGATTTACAGATAACTTGGGGTGACAGACCTGAAATTACTAATAGAGCAGATATAAAAATACTAGATGTTTTTACAAAGTGTTATGATGAAAAATAAATGGGAAGTAAAAAATTGCTTCTGCTCAGAGAGGTATAGACAGAAAGTGCAGAGAATACTTGCCCAGACGGTGATGTTTAAATCACGCCCTGCAGGATGATTAGAAGTTTTCCTTGCAAACTTAGTTAAGGGGGAGATGCAGAGACAAGAAAGCGCGTAGTATGTTGGAAGGGTATGCGTAAATAGTCAAAGAAGAACCTGAGGAAGGATGGTGGGACTAAATTTCCTAACATATACGTTACAAAAAGAAGTAAAGCAGCTACTGTGACTTCCCAGTACCGCAAATTGCTTAAAATCTGTTGCTACAATAAATGATACGCATTTGCCAAAGTATATCATATCGCTACTTAAAATTCTACAGTTAGCACATATTACTAATATCACAAGAATATTGAATATTGAGTATCATAAGAAACTCCTATTATTTTCATTCAAAAGATTTAGGTCATTTTAACAAGAAGATAATTTTGGTGAGGGTAAAATGAAATCTGAAATGCTATGTATGTGTGTGTTTTCTATTCCTCATTACTTTGAGAAATTCACTGAATAAGAGTGTTTTTCTTTACTGATATTTTTAGAGGCAGTTAACCCTACCTGTTGGCTGTCGAAACAAGTCGATGAGCTTTTACAGTGAAAAAAAGATGTACTAAGATACATAAAAGCCCAATATATTGCTGATAAGCTTAATATCCTTAATTTTTTTTTTTTAAATTTCAGTTTTAAATTTGAATTCTTATTATACGTGGCAGATATCTACTTGTGCTCGCCTAAGCCCAAAGAGGTAATTTATAATAAGGGTACTCCGGTACGTTGAGAATCCGAGGAGATGTGAACAATCAAGCCTCAGGATGAGTAAAAGCAAGGAATGAGTAAGAGTTCTGTGGTGTCTTCATTCCAGTTGGCTCTCAGAAAGCCAAATGGCTAAGCCAGCCTGGCAGGGCTTTAGAACACAGCAGCGGGGGCCGACTGCCCACTCGGCATACACTCCTGGAAATATACCATTCGGGAATGATTCTTCCTCCAGATAGATATTCTGAAGAATTAAACATTGTGTTCCATACACAGGCGAATGAGTCTAAGGGTCTTACATACTCTATCTCACTAAACCTACACAACGTCTTTATCGTAGCGCTTGGCTATAAAGTGAAAGGTATGCAAAAATAGCACAGGCTGAGTTCAGGCACTTTCTTTATGTTTTGTTTGGGCAAATGTCTGACATACTGTTTGTCAGAAACAAAATGTAGAAGTTTCCAGGGAGCTGCCGTCAGTGGCTATAAAAAGATTAGCACAAGCATTGTATTAAATGTTAACTCTTAGCCAACTAAAGCGAGTGGCAAATGAGAAGAATGCTCCAGACTAGATTCTGTGGAGGTTATGGTGAAAGTCACCTCTCTGGAGAAATCCAAGTCCCTGTTTGAATTTTAATGCAGGCTTTCTCTTTGGTGGTGTAGCAGAAGGAGAGGGATTTGAGTCACTGAGGGAGGTAGGGCCTCCAGAGTCGCTCTTCTGGCCGGGGAGGTACAGGGAGAGAGAGAGAGAGAACTCGGAGGAGCTGAGGAAACAGCCAAAAGTTGCATGTGGGAAGCTGGCCTGAAGCGCTCCCCTAAGTACCGGCACAAGAGAGTAAGATTAAAAGGCTCGTGTTTCCCAAGGGCTCTGGAATGCCCAGAGGAGAGAACACTGTACTTCTAACACAGGCTGATAGTAGCTAATGATAATTGACGTTTTACTTATTATGTGCCCGGCCTCACCGAATATCCTCTTGCTTTATTTCACTTAATTTTCAAAATCTCCTAATAAGATCCTTTCACTCAATTTGCAGTTGAAGACATTGAGGCCTAGAGAAATTAAGCAACTTGCTCAAATAAGCGGGAGAATCAGAATTTGAACGTGGAGTCTGTGCTGTCGGGTCCCTGCCCGCCCTGTCACCAGATAGCCTCTCCGGAGCTAGAGAGTGGCAGATGTCCTGTATTAGCTGATACCTTGGAAGCTGATGGCAGAACAAGGAGCAAGCCACGGACAGGTGGCCTCACAGAAAGCCCCAGCTTTTGGACCATTTGAATTTACTCCGATACTCCCTATAAACAGATGTCAGCATAAAGACTAGAAGAGCAAATCCAGTCCCTTCATCGGTAGAGGTTTACCCAGAAGTGTACTAAGTGATGACAGTTTCTCGGGCAGCACCATACCTTGGTGGAGCCCTGATTTGGTACCGTGTTAAAGACGTGGCAGCTTTACCGGGGTTATGAATTCCGATTTCTTCTAAATGGTTAGCAGTTTAGCAGGTCATGTTTGCCAAACCCATCGAGGCTTTTCTTGCAGTTATAAGAGAGAGTGCCCAGCCCTTTTGCAAGTGGGAGTATTTTGCATTTGTATGCCATCTAAAATGAGATTAAAGCTATTTGTCCTTATTTCTCCTTTTATACGATAGACTTAGCAAGGATACTCATTATTCTGAGCATGCATGACAAAATTATTAATTGAAATTAAGTAAGTTAATTTATAATATTTATATAATTTATATATTATGACTTTAAACAAATATCTAATTAATGTGAATAATTATTAATTATAATTAACAAATTTAATGATAACAGAAGGTAATTAAAGGTAACTAACACCGTAGAACTGTGATTTCTCACATCCACATGTATTTTTTTCTTCTTTTGGGCATTTTTTAGTTCCCTACTTGTATTCTGGTCACTTATATACGTCCCCCACTGTATTTTTGGCACCATTCGTCAGGAACTATAGCTTCATTGTACATCCAGAATTTGTATCTCAGTGGTATTTTCCCCAGTTATGTCGAGTTAGTTTTCTGTTCCTCAAGCACACCACTTTTAAAGAATTTTGGAGATAATTATTTTATGTGTCTGAGTTTCCCTATCATAGCAATGCCTTCTGTTGCTTGTTTCTATTTCAGGGCTTTGTAAATTTGCTTTAGAGCAGGGTTTTCTAAACCAGACACTGTGCCACCTCCACAATTTTTGCCGAATATATCACCTGTACCATTATCTCATTAATATTTTCCTTAAGTAAATTCAGGACTTTATTTTTTTTAATATTTTATTTATTTATTTGACAGAGAGAGACACACAGAGAGAGGGAACACAAGCAGGGGGAGTGGGAGAGGGAGAAGCAGACTTCCCGCGGAGCAGGGAGCCCAATGCGGGGATCGATCCCAGGACCCCGGGATCATGACCAGAGCCGAAGGTGGACGCTTAACGACTGAGCCACCCAGGCGCCCCTAAGCTCAGGACTTTTATCTAAAATTTTATTTCTGAAGGAACTATGTAACTATTGCAAATGGGAAACCAGAACCCCTTGCTTTAAGTTGTAGAAAATTTATACACTGCCAACAAACTCTGGCTTTAGAGTCTTACCTGCCGCCCTTAAGTGAAATAAGGAGAGAGAGAGGGAGAGAGGAGCAATTACTGGGGAAGCATTAATCGGAGCACCAGATTAATGGCACTGGCACCAATCTGAGACTTTATCCTTGATGTAATAAAATTAATTACAAAGAAGTTTTAGAGGGAATAATTTTCTTATGGTCTAATGCTGTCATTACTGAATGCCACTTTGTTTACTACCCATAATCATCTCACTTACAGCCATGGACCACTTTGGGAACATTCCTTATAACATGGACCCCAAACAGAACACACATCAGACCTAAATTCCTAATTGTTCGATTTTTGACAAGTTAGTTAATTCCTTTCAGCTTGATTCCTCAGTGTGAAAAAGGGATAATACATTTATATTCAAGATCACTTTGAGGATTATATGAGGTAATGTTCACAATGTGTCTAATCCTGTGCCTGGAGTTTATTAAAAAACATTAATACCTTAGGGTGCCTGGGTGGCTCAATCAGTTAAGCGTCCAACTCTTGGTTTTGGCTCAGGTCATGATCTCAGGGTCATGAGATCAAGCCCTGGATCGGGCTCCATGCTGAACGTGGAGCCTACTTAAGATTTTCTCTCTCCCTCTCTCTGCCCCTTCCCCCCACGCGCATGTGCTTTCTCTCTCTCTCTAAAAAACAAAAACAGAAACAAACCAAAGCATAAATACCTACTGTGTGCCAAGCACACCTCTGGGGGCTCAGGATCTAGAAGAGCACATGACAGAGAAGGACTCTGCTTTCATGGAACTTACATTCTGTTGAGGGAAAAATTAACCATGAACAACTGAACAAAAGAGCAAGGTCATTCGAGGCAATATTGATAAAAGCTCTGAAGTAAATAAAATGAAGCACTATGAAGGAAGGTGACTGGTGTTTAGGGAATACTAATTTCCTTCCTAATTCTCAACTCTATATGGTTGGAATTCCATATATGTAGAAAAAGATGAAGGCTATTGAGAATATGCTTGTCAACTGCGATAAGCAAAGGGCAAAAGACGGAGAATGAATAACAATTGCAGTTTAAAACATAATTAAATACACGGCCCCAATTTTAAATGTCTGTACTGCTCTAAAACTTGCCTTCTTAAATTATGTGCTATAGAACATATGATCCTCTCTTAGAAACAGAGAACATTTCATTGTTCATGTCATGGAAATGAAATGCAGTTGGGGCTTTATCACTTACTTTTGTCATGGTTGTGCTTTTCAAAAAAACACAACTTCAGAACTTAATGTATTGTGTGTGATGAGCTTGATTTTAGGAAAGTTAAGAACATTCTGCCACAAAGTTCAGGCCCCTAAATATACTTTCAGTCAGCAAATTCTGATTTGGGCAGGGCTCGGAAGTCCGCGAGCTGATGATGACAGAATGGGAATAATTAGGTTTTGTACCTAAAACAAAGGATGGATTTATATGGAGAGAATCCGTTCTGAGATTTCTGAGACCTATTATCTGGCTTGTGAATGATAAATGAACTCATTTGAGGCATTGCAGATTGACTTTGGAGGGCCAGGAAAAAAGTTTTCCTCTTTTCCAATCCCTTCATCTCTTTGCTCCTCTAGTCATTTGCAATGACTTTGAATCCTGTTGCTCTTAACTGGACTCTGTTAACATCCTTCCGATGTCTAAATGACTTAATTACTGAAATTAAGAATTTGAAGAATCAGTTAAGAGTATCTAGTTGGAGACAGGATACCCAATTAGGAAGTACAGAAGGCAGCTACTCTGTTCCCAGCGTCCTTCATTTCAGTCCTAATTGAATTCTGCTTTTCCTTCTCAAGTAACAATAAATCTTTTGATCTCTGTGAAAGAAGCAAAGATCAAGCTGATCCTCAGAATGAATCTCCTCCTTCCTCCACTTCTTCAAAGATCTAGTTAAATTTGAGTTGCACTTATTTTTTTAAATGTTTTCCAATGCAATTACCAGTCACAAAAGAAAATTACTTTATTATCATAACTGAAAAACACCATTTCTTTTTTCTTCCAGCATTTTTTTTTTTTTTTAAAGATTTTATTTATTTGACAGAGCGAGATACACAGCGAGAGAGAGAACACAAGCAGGGGAGTGGGAGAGGGAGAAGCAGGCTTCCCGCTGAGCAGGGAGCCCGATGCGGGGCTCGATCCCAGGACCCTGGGATCATGACCTGAGCCGAAGGCAGACGCTTAACGACTGAGCCACCCAGGCGCCACCTTCTTCCAGCATTTTTATGTTACATTTTAAATCAATGAAATTCATGTAAATTTAACTTTTCTCTCTGATAATTCATAGTAAGGGGCTTTCACAGTAATGCCACAAGTAGTTGCTTTTTATTTTCCTGTGTAAGAACCCCTACCACTAAAACAAGTCGTTCAGTGCTGTTCATAATCTACTTTAGAAACATAATGACTTTTATCTCCCAGGACAGCAATGAAGAATGTTTAACAGACTAGATGATGTAGCGGAGAAAGCTGTGGTCTATCTACTTCTGACCCCAGTATTTACTATTTGTCCTTCAGCAAGTGAAATCTGAATTCTGAATCCCAAATTCCATATCTGTAGAACAATATTTTATCCATCATTCTATTTGGTTTTTTTTTAAGATTTTATTTATTTATTTGACAGAGAGAGAGAGAGAGAGAGAGAGAGAGAGAGAGAGAGAGCACAAGCAGGGGGAGCAGCAGAGGGAGAGGGAGAAGCAGGCTCCCCGCCGAGCAGGGAGCCCAATGCAGGACTCGATCCCAGGACCCCGAGATTATGACCTGAGCCGAAGGCAGATGCTTAACGACTGAGCCATCCAGGCGTTCCCCCCTCCCACCATCATGCTATTTGGAAGGAGAATCAAATGTGGAAATACAAATGTGCTGCTTTTAAACTGCCAAGACCTCTACAAGTAAGTTTTATTATTACCACGGTGCTAGAAGAAAAACATGCTAGGGCTCATAAAGCCTAGCAGTGGTTAATCTCATTTTTTAGTGCTTACTTTATACAGCTACTTGCATTCATTTGAATGCATTCAAATGTCATTTTGAGAGCTTGAAATGTGCTGTATCAGTTCTGCTCTAAACAAATCCAGGAGATGACCACTGAGATTCCACATGTAGCAGGAAAGAGCAGTTCAGATCCACCTTTACTTACCCACACTTCATCAGTCTTGACATATGTGTCAAGGTGCTCCTTTAAAGACTTCACGAAAATTTACTTCTAGAAATAATGACACAAACGATACACCATCCATAAGGTCAATTCAGGGACAAATCTGTGTTAACATTTTGAGCTCAACCTGCCTCACATAATCCACTTCTTTCACTCATTGTCTCTTCCACCAAACCTACCATGCAGGAAAACCTCTGACACACAAAGCCCCTGGAGATTTGGTCTTTGTGGCTGTGTCATCTAGACAGCTCTCTGAAATCTTGATTAGTTTGGGGATTTCAGGTCTTTAGCAAATTGGAGACCCTTACAAGGCTGAAATCATGTTGCATTTTATTTGGTGGATTAAGGTGAAACTAAGTAGAGCTGAGTGAAGAAAAGATGTGAGAAAACAGAGCCTAATAGGTAATGAGACACTGTGATGGTTAATTTTATATGTTAACTTGGCTATGCTATGGTGCCCAATAGTTTGGTCAAACACTAGTCTAGATGTTGCTGTGCATGTATTTTTTAGGTGTGATTAACATTTAAATTAGTAGGCTTTGAGTAAAGCAGATTACATTCCTTAGTGTGTGGGCCCCATCTAATCAGTTGAAGGCTTTAAGAGCAAAGAGCAGTTTTCCATAGAAGAAGAAATACAGCCTCAAGACTGCAAAATAGAAACCTTGCCTAAATTTCTCATTTATCTGACCAGCCTGGAATTTGGGCTCAAGATTGTAACATCAACTCTTACCTGAATTTCAAGCCTGCCAGCGTGCCCTACAGATTTCAGACTTGCCAGCCTCCACAATTGTGTGAGCCCATTACTTTTTTTTTAAGATTTTGTTTGTTTGTTTGCTTGTTTGTTTGTTTATTTATTTATTTATTTATTTATAGAACATGCAAGCAGGGGGAAGGGAGAGAATCTCAAGCAGACTCAACACTGAGCATGGAGCCTGATGTGGGGCTCAATCTCATGACCTGCACCGAAATCAAGAGTTGGATGCTTAACTGACTGAGCCATCCAGGCACCCCATGTGAGCCAGTTTCTTACAATAAAGTGTATGCTTGTTTTCTCTCTCACCCCCCCAAATAAAAGGGGAAAGTAGATAATGTAAATTCATTCCCTGTGTAGTCTTTTCAAACTTCACCTACTTCTAGTTTTCCAACATTTGCTTCTTGCATCCAAACTGAGTATATAACTTGAAATTCTGCAGGAACAGAATTCTATGTTCGAGATAACAAGTTCGTAAATAAAAGTTGTGTTTTTTTCCTTCCAAATTCTAATATTATCTTAAGGATAATACTTTCTGATCTTAAATTATAGCCATTTACAGATTTCCTTAAAATCCATGCGTGTGTTTTGGAAAGAAATCTAAAACTTGCTGTCTATAAAGAAATACTAGAGCAATAATTCATGTTCCTTTTGGGAGGCCTAAGACACCACTTTTTTAAGAAAATTAAGACACGGAAAGAAACTAACATTTAGGAGATTGGCACACAATTGTTTGAAAAGATTAAGAGGAATGCTCACTGTGGATGTAGTCTGCATGTTTGCACACAAACCAATCAAGAACAAGCTGACCCAATTATCTAGCTATAACTGTGCTAGTCCCTTTGGGTGCAGAAGCCTGTGTTCTAATGAGAGAGACAAATCTAAAACATACTACATATTTATACCAATATTTTCAGGTTCACAAAACCTTTTGCCTCAGACCCATAAATAAAATAATAAAGCAAAAAAGTACAAAAAAAAAAAAAAAAAAGAAAGAGGTGAGCTGCTTTTTCAAGGTTGTAAGAGTGACCAGAGCAGGGCTCCACTGGTTTACTTAACTTTCCCCACTGCGTTAGCCCTGCTCTTGGTGGCTCCGGAAGGTGCCATGGAGGACCACCTGAGAACAATTGCGAAGTCAAGTTTCCTACTTCCTCATTTTCTAGAACCCATGGATTATGCATGTGTTATCCATTTAAAAACATTTGAGGGTGGACAGAGAATTGCTGAAAAAAAATAAACATATATACACAGACGGGGGGTACTTCAGTTTCAGAAAATGTAAAATTAAAAAAAAAAAAAAAAAAGATGTGCCTTAAAGACTACCTGTCACAAACATTACACGAAAATGATTACAAGGCTATAGAAATTCACAAGAGAAAATGCCAACATAACTGAACAAATCAAGACAGACTTTGTTGGGAAGCTGACACTCTATAGGTTGGATTTGGACAGGAGGAACCATCTGGGGGCAGCAGCAGCATGAGCACATGTGTTAGAGTAGAAATGACAAACTGATTTTGGAAAACTTGAGAATTTTCCACATCTTCAAGTCCTGATTTCCTTTTGCTTAATACCTTCCTCAACTCATTTCTCTCTTCTTGCATTTTACTATGAGCAATCAGGAAGAAACAAACTCCTTTAAAACTTCCCTGAGAAATCTCCTCAGGTAAATACCCGATCTTATAGCTTGCAAGTTCGACCTTCCAGAAAACACTAGAACACTAGTTAAGCCAAGTTCTTTGCTATTTTATAACAAGGATCTCCTTTCTTACAGTTTCCAACAGCATGTTCTTCATTTCCATCTGAGATCTCACCAGAAAGATGTTCAACGTGCATATTTCTAACATTCTGTTTCTGATTAGTTACATACTCTCTAAGAAGATAGAGTCTATCCCTGAAGCTCTCGCTTTTATTTCTGAACACTTACCAGAATCACCTTCAACATCTCTTATTTCTACCAACAGTCCCTTCACAGCAATGTGGACTTTTCCCAGCATGCCCCTCAAAACTCCTCCAACCTCTACCCCTTCCCCAATTCTAAAGCCGCTTTGACATTTTTAGGTATTTGTCACAGCAGCATCCTACTTCTTGGTACCAAAATCAGAGAGGAAAATGAATGAAGTGATGTTTATTTTTTTTTTAAAGATTATTTATTTATTCATTTGAGAGAGAGAGCCCACGAGTGAGAGAGAGCAGGGAGGAGCAGAGGGAGAGAGAGAGAATCTCAAGCAGACTCCCTGCTGAGCGGGGAGCCTCAGTCAGGGATACATCTCAGGATCCTGAGATCATGACCTGAGCCAAAATCAAGAATCGTATCCTCAGCCCGGTGAGCCACCCAGGCACCCCTGAAATGATCTTTATTGAAAAAACATAAAATTATATGAATAGGAAAAAGATCTGATTAGTAATCCCAGAAAACATATAGGTGTGAAAAAAAGACATGAAACTAAAAGAATTAACTCTAGAATGACCAAAGTTAAAGAATTAATAAACTGGAAGAAAGAACTGAGAATTTTACTCAGGATGCAGTCTAAAGAGAAAAATTGAAAGAGTTGTTTATATGGAGTGTTCTTTGAGAATCACTGTTTCCTAAAATTTTAGTGGATTCTAGTAAAAGATAATAGAGGGATATTGCAGCAAATTAGTCAAAGATATAATAGCTGAGAAATTTTAATATATATAAATAAAAATTGATAGAGAAAATACTAAACTTTAATTATCAATCCAACAAAAATTAGGAAAGGAAGAAAAAAGAAACCAGGAGAAATCTCTGATGAAAGAAAAATACAAAATAAGGTGGTCAGTGTAACTCAAAGTACATTGTAACGACAATAAATGTAAATAGATTAAATCACCCTATTAAAAATCAGAAATTATCAGCATGGATATAAAAAAAATCAGTTATATGCTGCTTATAAGGCACACTGCTATACACACATGCACACAAACACACTCTAAAACAGAAAATATAAAAAGGAAAAAAAAGAAATCTACTAAGCATATATGAACCAAAAAAGAGCTGGTGCAACAATATCTGTCAAAATAGAATATGAAGTCAACACATTAATGTGAATAAAGCAAATAAGCTATACTTCATGAAAAGGCTATAGAAGTTATAAATTTGTATTTGCCTAACAATATAGAGTTAAACTATAAAGCACCAAAAGCCAACAACTACAAAAATTCAGAATTACAAAATAAAATTGAAAAGCTCATGTAAGCATAATGGCAAAATTTAACACCTCTTTCAGAAACCACATATTTGGAGAATATACAGAGAATCTGAGGAACGCATAGGACATAATTGTGAATTTACATATGCCTGCACCCAAAAGACAACAACAACAGAGGATACACATTCTCCTAAAGCATGCACGCAACACATTAGATATGTATAAAATTAACTGTATACTCTCCGTCACAAAAAGTCATAGTTATTCAAACCACATTATCAAATTACTATGCAATTTATTTAGAAATTAACTACTACCACTAGTAATTAAAATCCTATAGGTTAGAAAATCTGAAAAAAACAAAAGCTTAAACAATGAATAAGTTAAAAAATACTTCACGAAGAGAATCATAAACTGTAATGGTTTTATCAACAAACTAAAATACGAAAAATTTGTGAGATATAGATAAAGCAGTACTTAGAAGTTATGAATAATCTTATTAAATATATTTACTAAATGTAAGTGACCTAGCATTTCATCCGAGAAGCTAGATGAAGAAGTGAAAACAGTAAGAAAGTTGAAGCAACAGAATGGTAAAAGCAAAACACCAATTAATAACCTAGGAAAAAACATTAATGGAGATGAATTTTAAAATCTATTTCTTTGAAAGCTAATAAACTAGGCAAGCCTCTAGAAAGTTTGATCAAGGTAGATGTGTACACACATAAATGCATTATCATATAATGGAATACTAGACGGAGTGAACCAGGTCATCAATACAGAGGAATCACAAAACATATGGTAAAACGATAAAATTGCTGAATGATAAGAATTTCTGTAGTTTACTTATTCATTTAACAATGTTTTGTATGTTTCTATATACAAATTGTGTGTGTGTGTGTATGCATGGGTATGTTGTGGATATTTATGTAATAAAGTCACCTCTAACATTTTCTTAAGAAGTGTGAAGCACGTGGTGAAATGTTAGCATTTTTAAATCTTTCAAGAAATTAAATTAATATATGTGTGCTTGGAGTTTCTTTTTTCCCCCTTTACTCAATCCCACTCAATCCCCTCAAACCTCCTTCCACAGAGGTGATCACTATCCTGAAGACGGTGTTGTTTTGTTTTTTCTTTCCCAACTAGTTTTATATTTTTACATTTTGGAAAAACTCCCATTCTTACAAAGCAGTTTCTCTTTTTCCATTTTAGGAAATTATAACTTTCCTTTGACAGTTTGGTTTTCTAGTTGTTTCTTTTATTTGACAAAGGAATGATACCATTTTTTAAAGATTAAGCCAACTAAATTAATACTGACATTTAGGCCCAGGACCATAAGGAAACCAATTTTTTCTTAGCACCAATTATGTTGTGGGTAAGTAAAACAAAACAAAACTGGAAAATAGAGTCACCATCCGCTATAAATCTTGAGAGTATTACTGGCCCATTCGGCTAGCATAGAAAGAGTTACAGAAAAATATAAAAGGCATCGTTCAGTGCTCTCTGAAAAAAAAGTGGCTTCTTGTACTAATATATATTCCATTCACCAAATTCTTCCATGTTGCTTTTGTGGAATAAAAATTGAGTGATTATATATATATATCCCACTTAATTTATCATGGTAATTAATCCCAACCATCCATGATATTAATTTTCTGATATTGGTAGCCTGTGAGTCGCTTTCTTTCTGGAATAAAATAAGAGAGTCATTCTAAGTACCTTTATTTTACTTCTGGAGATGTTTAACCTTAACTACATCACTAAGTGCAGATTGACTGATGACTACACACATCTTACTCCCAGGTACGGTAAAGGCCAATATCAGAATGTCTAATTGCCTTTTAGTCATTCTAGATTAGGCAATTAAGTTCTTTTATAGTTTATCAGAGTTCCCAGGATCTTTTCCTCAAATTTAAGAAATAAATTGTTATTCTCAAGGAGACATTATGCTTGAGTCTCCTGAAGGAAATACTAACATTTATTAACCATTTCCCTAGGTCAGGAATCTCTTCTCTGAGTTGCCATTGACAAATAAGTTCAATTTCAGCTTTTCTTTACCTTCTGGTACTTCTAGCTCCTCTTCTTTTCAATTTTTTTTTAATATCTTCCTTGGCTTAAAAACTCACAGATGCATTGCCCAGCCATGTTTTTTGGCCCCTTTTATTCTGGATTGTTGATATTTAAAAGAAATTTAATACAAAAATGCAACTATTCCCAAATGCATCACACCGATATCAGATTTTTTACATAATGAATAAAAATAGTATATCCCAGAACTTGTGAATAAGGCTGTGAAGTCATATCTAAAAAAATTGGTCAAACTGATGATGTCTTATTGCCACCCATTGAAATTCCATATGTGCTGTGTTCTACCTCGTCAGTTTTAAAACTTGCAGTTGCTACCAATATATATAAAATCTCTACACCCTTCGAAAATTGAACATATTCATTCATATTTTTTTGAGTAGAAATTTAGCCAGGCATTAAAAGCAATATAAAACTAACACAAGATACAGTTGTTTACCACAGGAATTTGGATTTGCTGAATAATGTATGAACACACTGGCATAATTCCTGATGGTGCAAAGCAGCATACGAGCCAATGTCTAGTAGGGGCAAGCGCTCATGTAAAGAATAATTAATTTGAGATCAGGAAGGCTTTGTGAATTCTGGGAGTGGGGAACCCAGATGGCTACCTAGTTAGTGGGTGGAAACATAGAGACCAAGGAGAGGTGAGAATTATAGTTAGAAAAGTGAGTGTGACTTATTCAGGGACCAGTAAAGTTTCTGACCTAGTTAAAGCAAAGGATCTACAATGGGAAAGTGTGAAGACAAAATTGATTACTAGAGCAGGTTGCATTGTGGAGGATCTAAAAAAGGACATTTTTTTCTGAAAAAAAGAAAAAAAATCCAAAGATCTATTGATGGCTTCTTAGCAGGTGAGTGAAATGGTAAAATCTGTGACTTAAGAAGAAATAAATTCAGAGCAATGTTTATTAATGTATGTTCCCAGGATCATTAATTAAAGGGGTTACTCCAAAAGGGCCAAGTCATGTCAAATAAGTGTGGAAAAAACTGGAGCATTTGACTTCAAAAGGAAAATACAGAATTTCCCAAACCTATTTGACCAGGGAACCCTTTCTAGGAAAACTGTGCTTGGATCATATATTCTATATATATTGATACCAACCTCAATCTATACATTGACATATGTAATAAATGTCCAATTCTGTATTTTTGAATAGCTCACTTGGTGTCTAGTTTGATTCTCTGTTCCCAGATTGGTAGAAATTCAGGATCTCTTAATTTCCCCCAGGAGTGTGTCTATGTTCTGGAGTCTTCTAGTGCCAGGGAGTTAGAAGGCTATGAAATGCTGAGGTGGCACTTATCTGCTGCTTTGTGTCATTGATGTATACTAGCATCTGCTGAGATGTCCTAACTGTTCTCTGGTCCTGGGGAATTGGTCAGGACTACTGTTGCTGAGACATGTCTTTCAAACCTGGTGGCTCTCTGTATTTCTTCCATACTATTCTGGAATTGATGGGAATACTTTTCTTACTGATCTGTTCCATGCTGAGGTATAAGAAACTCTGTGTGGACCCACAGGGCCCCATCTTTCTTAGACAAGTCAGTTAGCTATTCTGTGAGGCCTTCCTGCTTTCTTTTGGCTTCTATCCAGGAAAAGGGGCAGATGTCCCATGTACCTAATGATTTGGGGCTTTTCCCATGAGATTTCCACCTAAATCTTCTACTCTATGCCATGAATAAGTTTTGTTTCCTAGAAAGCTAAATTTTTAAAACTCATAAGCAACAAAGAGCTCCCTTTTCCTCATATTCTCCTATAGCTTCTATTCCCTGAGGAAGTGATTTAGTTGTCCGTAAGACAGCTTAAGACAGGGACAAGGATAGAGGCAACGAATACCTGAGGTAAAAAATCAGTTATTATTTCAAAGATACTTCCTACCACACTTTGAATGCCTTTTAGGAAATGCTGATTATAATCCACTGAGGATTAAAAGCCGATGAATAAAAGGATATGTGTAGTAGTGGTGCTGCCTTGAGTTTTGATTATCATGTGTGGTCTTAATAAATCATGAATGCCTCCTTGTCTTGTAAGTCACTGTCTTTGGCATGGTGCTTTGCACAGTCCTCTCCCACATTAACTCTTGAAAAGCCTTTCTTGCTTCTGGCAACTCTTCCTCCACCATATGGAGAAGGACAGGCTAGCTCGTTGAAGACATGGGGACCAGCTGAGAGCCAACACCAATAAACAGACTCCTAGGTTAGCTCCAGATGAGCTGCCAGCTGACTGCAGGTGCGCAAGTGACCTCAGCTGAGACCAGAACTGCTCAGATGAGCCTCCACTGAAGTGTTGATATGAATCATAAACAAGTAAAATGGTTGTCTAACCCATTGAGTGATGGAATTATTTTTATTGCATCAGTATAAAAATATGCAATACACTACAATGCAACAAAGTACATAATATGATACGGTAGGTATTGAAGACAGAGGAGATACTCTGTGGGAAGATTTCCTCAATATGGATAATATGAGATGAGGCAGAAGAAAAATTCAAATGCGATGAGCAAGTTCCTTGGAAGGGGCTCATTTTTCATTCATTGGAAAAACAGTTCATTTTATTTTCTATTTTATAGGAAATAAAGAAAAAGGAAGAGTCAAGTGTCATTATGGAGATGGTAGTCTTCAGTGACTTAGAAAACTGTAGACAGGTAGCTGGGTGGAACCATGCCACATGGGGTCTTCGTATCATTCTGCAGTTGTGCCTTTTTGTAAATCACTATCACTCTCACTGGCTTGTATTCAAGAGGTTGTTTTCCTGTCACTGATGAAACGAAAAACAAACAGTTGTCTTATATAAGCATATTCTCAGACACTACACTAGATTTATCTAAATTCCTGATGACATGTATTTTCCTAAAGATTTCCTCAAAGCAATGAGGTAAACGTCATAAAACCAAGAAATGTCAAAAATATAGAGGAATTGATGAGATGTGTCTCCAGGTTCTGAATCGAAAGTCTATTATAAGGTGGACTGCTACCAGTTAGCTGTGATTAGCTAGGCTCAAATATACTAGCTCTAGTCTCAGGGGCACTTCTCCTAGTCCTATTAATGGCTTTTTTTTGAAATTTATTTTACAGCCATCATCTTACTTAATCTTTACAACAATTCTAAGATTTAGACACTATTTTTATCCAGATTTTAGAGAGAAAGAACTGATGCCAGTTCTTTTCAACCCGTTCCAAAGGGCACTGGAATCCTGTGGTGCCTCAAGAAACCTGAGCAAAAAGAGGAGGGAGGGGAAGAAGGCCCCTTGCTCTGGCTACAACCAGAGCATATCTAATATACATAAGTATATATATTACGTTTAATAATTAGGTATTCTAAATTTCTAATTATATATTATATATATAACTACATATATATGTATGATATGACATATATATATATGGCACCCATTCAAATTTTGTAAGAGAAATTCCCAAACACTGTAGCATACCATGATGAGTCCTAATGCCGTTATGATCTGCACTAGAAACTTCTTGAAGTCAGAGACCTCATCTTATCCTTTCTTTGGTCTCACAACAGTGTGGAACCTCCCTTGACCTGTGAGCCAGCCTTCGGAACAAGGAGCAGATGGAAATCACTGCCCTGGCGATGCTCTGGGCTCCAGAAGAGCGCTGTCTAAGCATCTCCCATGACCCCTGGCAACCTTGCTGTCTGCTTCTCACTAAAGCCAATTAAATGATTCCCGGTACCTGCAGCCTTCTCGCTGTTAGCACGACTCATTGAGTTCTCTCCCAAGAGGGAAGTGATGTCTTCTCCAAATATCCTGAGGCAATTTTCAATAAGAAATTGGACAAGAGAAATCTGTAACACAAAAAGACAAAAATGGGGTGCTGTCTTTCATAGGGCATAGTTATAAATCACATTTTGTCTATAGACCTTGGATCTAAGAAGAAATGTGAAAGACTTCCCAGAAAAATTCAGAGTTGATAAAAATACGTAGAAACCTGGGGCGCCTGGGTGACTCAGTCGGTTAAGTGTCTCCCTTCGGCTCAGGTCATGATCCCAGGGTGCTGGGATCAGCCCTACATCGGGCTCCCTGCTCAGCGGGAAGCCTACCTCTCCCTCTCCCACTCCCCCTGCTTGTGTTGCCTATTTCGCTGTGTCTCTCTCTGTCAAGTAAATAAATAAAAGCTTAAAAAAAACAAAAAAACAAAAACACAAACAGAGCAGAGTTCTCTAAGAAGTAACAGAAAGAGTGATACTTTCCCGTGTACTTTGGGTACACATTTTAAAATACTGCTCATCAGTGGGCTAAAGTTATAATGCGTGGCCTAGTTTAATAGCTAACATTTTGGGATCAGTGGTTACGTCTTGAAGCCTAGGATACATTTCGGGGCCCCTCAGTTGAGCGTCTGACTCTTGATTTCGGCTCAGAGCACGATCTCATGGTGGTGAGATCCAGCCCCACATGGAGCCAACTTTGGGCTCCGTGCTCAGCGGGGAATCGGCTTGGGCTTCTCCCTCTACCTCTCCCTCTCCCTCATCTTCTGCCCCTGCCCCGCTCACGCTCTCTCTTTCCCTCTCTCAAATAAATATATATCAAAAGATAAATAAAACTAGGATAATTTTCAAAGTAGCCTACCTTAGTAAAGTTACTTAGTTTTGTTTTTACATTTTGTTTCCAGTTTTATTGAGCTGTAACTGATGTATAACATCTTATTAAACTTTATAAAGTATGAACAAAAACCTAAGAAAACCATTTCTTAACTGAAGAAGTATCTCAAAGTTGGGAAGCAGAGATTTTTGTGGGGTTGTGAGGGAAAACCCACACAGCTGGAGAGAAAACGTATCTGTCTGTCTACCTTCAGTCCCTTCTCATGCATTGCTTTGTCTCATGCTGGCTCTCTGTGTGAGCTTGGGGAAGACCTGTCATCTTGTTAGGATGTTCTGGAATCTTTTGCTAGTTTCCGTATGACGTAGCAGAGGTGAAATAGTAGCCGAGTACTTCTCTAGATGAGCCACAATTTGCAGAGGAAAGCCAATGTGTTTGGAGCCATGGGAGCTCATATTGCCCAAGCCACCTAGGATGTGCCAGTCATGACCAGAGGAGCTGACTGTTGTCGCCATTGTGTAGCGAGGAGACCATGGCTTTACCCAAGGTTACAAGTCCCTCAGGGATTAGGCTGAGAGTTGAACCCTGACTGGTAAAGCTCCAAAGCCCGGGTTCTTTTCTATCGTATCACACGAATCTTCTGTCTCTCGTTTTTCAGTCTAGTGTTTAGTCTCCTGGAGGGGGAAGAAGTGACTCGACTGCTCCGAGTTTCCCGTTTAACGACACCCCTTCCCAGACCCCAGCAGAGTAGGATAAAGAACTCTGCCACTCCACAGGGGCCTAATGAAAATGTGCACTTCACAAAGTTCCATCCGTCAGAGTTACTACTGCACACGTCTGGTTCAAAGTAGGGATTCTACCCCTGGGGGACAAAAATGAGAGCTCTCATTACCTTTTTTATCAAGTTGTCTTTCAATTCCAAGCTGCCGGAATTAGGTGGGCAAAGAAGGCTTGGAGCTATACACACTGATAAATTATAAGCTGTCATCTGATTGGATGAGGAATGTTGCTCAATGTTGTATAACACTCCAAAAAAGAATCGCAAGAGAACAACATTTGCTCTTGGCAGCTGGGCTAAAAGCCTAAGGTCAGAAAAATACACTTTTAAATTAGGCAAGTGATTCCACTTAGGAGGTTGGAAATACAGAGACAGGGAACAGGATACATCCTTGTGTATCTAGCACACAACCCGCCGTAGCAGAGTTCCAGGCATGAATGTATACAAAATTGTTGCACTGAATTCAGTTCCTGAGCCAGATAAACACTTCTCTGGTTAGTTAAATGTATGACAGACTCTTAAGGTCATAGCCCTGGCAGTCGATGCTCTTGCATCTGTCCTGGACCAGGGGATGTCGTCTACCAGTTTCATGGATCCAGGAGGTGTAAAACGGCCAAGGATTCCACATTAATAACATCAGGAGAAGAACAATAAGAGCCCTAAAGCGTGCCTCTATTCTGAAGCTGACCCCCATGGCTGTGAAGAATTGAAACTCTTTGGCATCGGTCATGATTTTAGTGGGCAAAGCTGCAAAACGTAAGCCAATGTTCTCCTAATAGTATGTTGGCTGTATTTCGGAGATGTGACCAGAGTAGAGTAATTATTGCATCATTACCTCTGGGCTGCAGTTATCTTCTCCTCTTCGTTCCC
Source organism: Halichoerus grypus (assembly GCF_964656455.1). NCBI lineage: Eukaryota > Metazoa > Chordata > Mammalia > Carnivora > Phocidae > Halichoerus > Halichoerus grypus. The sequence goes on along the minus strand of NC_135714.1, from coordinate 101,292,452 downwards.
TTGATCAATAACACCGAGCCATTTGTCATAGAGATCGGTTAACAATACACTTCCTGGGATATTTCTAAGAAAATCCTTATGGAGATAAAAAAATATGTATATATATTATAGAAAATATGTATTGGAAATATTACAGAGAAAATATGTAGTTAAAAAATTCAGTTCAGCCCCCACTTCCTTCACAGATAGCCAAACTGTGACCCACACGGAGCTCGCCTCTGACTCTCCGTTGACTGGCACACGCAGGAGCAGGTGCTTGGATTTTCTCCCGCTAAAACTTAGAGGCAGAAAAGCAGAGCTTAGGCTGTGGTGGAAATGAACATAAAGCTCCCTTCTATCATCTGGAACTTATTTTTTGTGTGTGCTTTTTTTGCAAAGTACCACAAACTGACAGGGTCTGGCTATAGACCATGCTAAATCCTATTAGCTTCTTGGACAGAAACACACATATCCATGTTGCTTGTTTTAAACACAGTGCTAGCTCTTAATTCTAGCAAGAAAAGTTCTGAAACAATCAAAACACAAACAGGTGGGCTCTTGCACACATATTAGGAAAGAACTAGGTCTTCTCACTCGGGGTATGTGTGCTCCCTGGAAGAAAGCTTCTCTCATAATTGCTTCATTCTTCCTTTTCTTAGCTGTCTAAAAGGCGAGAGTCTACTGGCAGACTCACTATGGTCCTGAGGATAGATTCATTTCTAGTCTAGGCCAATTCTCCAGTTAGTTTGACATGATATTATCAAGGCCAAGATAGCAGAGACTGATTCTCCACCAAGATCAGTCAACTTCAGGAAGAGAAAACTTTAGAAATGTCTAAACACTATACCCACAAGTGCTCACCCTCTTCCTAGTCGGTGCTTATCACACGGAATCAGGAAAGAACCTACTCACTCTTGCTAGAAAATCGATTCCATGTGTGCACCTTACAGAGGGCAACACCCATCTTGCTACCTAGTGTATCATCATTCTTCTCCTGTCTCCTGATGCCTATATGTATATTACTACTGGATATCACTATGGCCCCAGTGTAAGAGTGGTTACCTAAGTCATTTCTGGACTTTGCTATTTATCACATCTTCGAACATTCATGGGGGACAAGGGAAGACCAAATGTGACTGAGATTCTAAGACTGTACTCATTACTACATTAACATAGGGTTGTTCAGAGTTGGTAATAAGTGCCAAGGTGGATGGATTAAATTCTTTCCCTGTTCTATTTCTTGTGGAAACTTTGCCTTCATTAGGAGGGTGGTGAGGATGTTTGCTTTGGTAAACCACTGTTTATGTATGTGTCAGTGCGTATTTTGAAATTTATTATCATGACTCGTAGTCATTTCAGTATTAGTATTTTGCATGGAGTCTTCAGGAGTGAAGGTGGGGAGGGCGGTGTGTGGTGAAAACAGAAAGTATTACTAACATATGGGGCTTTTAACTCCTAAAGTAGCTTCCTTAAATTTTGAATTTGTCAAGCGTTTTTCAGTTTGTCAGGTTCTTAATCTATTATGCGCATTATGGTCCTTGAGCAGTCATGATGAAGGACACCAATCATAGCTTCAGTTACTCATGTGTGCATAATGCTAGAACCTTCCCTACCTTTAAGACGGATGCGACCACATGAACAGATTCGTTGTACGGGTTCACTTTGACCCCAGAATTGAGTTTGTCCTTGAGGATTCTGCAGGATTTTATATTGGCTGATTTGCTGAAGATGCCTTCTGTGAGTGGCCCTCTTCGATTAAGAAAGGAAAGCATACCCTGTAGGAAGAAAAGAAAAGTATATGGCATCTCATATCCACAAACGCAGAGCACAAGCTTGCCTCCGTTTTGAAAGAGGAGGGGAATGTCATGGCACACTGTTTTAGAGCAGGAAGGACGAAAGTCAATTTAGATTGTTTTTTTTTTCAGTGTCTCTCTCTATACTTTCTACCCAAATATCCATTTTACAGTCATACACTGAAACATTTTAAACACTTCTTTTAATCAGATTTTCCTTTCCATTGAGTTTACACTTTTAAGTCAAACTTCTCTGCTTCAAGGCCTTTGCGGAATCACCGTCTGTTTCCTACTTTACCATTCTTTTCTCATTATTCCCTTACATAGATGCTCTTCCCCAAGTAGGGAAGTCGATTTAGGAAATACTCATTTCCCATTTGTTTATTTCTCTTTAAGTGCCTGTATACTCCATTCCTACTTGTTCTATTTCCTTCCCTCTTTTAAAGTCAGGCTCAAAAACTCTCTTGTCCTTCTCTGATTACCCTCCCTTCTCATGAGTCTTTCATTGTCTTTTGCTCTATGTTCATGTCCTCTCCCTGCTGTGTAGAAAGTTAATGAGGGCTGCACTCAGGGAATCCAACGGATCTGAAGTCTATTATGCTACGTATCTATTGTGTGAGCTGGGGCACATACATACTGTACTGAGGCTTTTCTGATTCGTTTGGGAAGTGCGGAGGATGATAATCCTAGCTAGCCCCTAAATTTGCTGTGATGCAAGGAACTGGGGGAGTAGCTAGCAGGTAACATGCTAGCTAATATGATACATTTCTTCATGTCTAGCAGAACGTTCCCTCCATCCCGTACCGTGCTTGCAGAGACACCGAATACTCAGTGAATGTCAACACTGACAATTCACTATAGCAGTTTGAGATAACACAGCCCAAACTCTGGGGCTTTCATGTGACATACTCTGTTAGGATTAACAGATTCCTATTTGCCAGAGGATGAGTCTATGCTCGTGTCAGATGTTTGCAGTTGTTAGACTGAGTAGACTCCGCTGAAGGAGACTTGAGACTAATGTGAGTTCAGGAAGGCAATGAAGGGAGAGTGTGAAGCTGAGCTGGACTCTCAGAGACTCACATACACAGCGTCCAGTTTGACTGATCTGAACAGGCCTCCGTGGGTCTTTGTGGAAACAAGACACAAGTGGAATGGACAACAATGTCTTTTCCTGTTGTATTTGCCTCATGACTCTGCTGGACCTAAATCAGATTCTGTTCTTTGCAATAACAGTAACAGAGCTTCTCAGCCAAAGCCAGGGGCTGTCTAATGACTTCTCCATTTGGGGATAGATTTGGTTGAGGACGCTTGGCCTCTCAGAGTTTCCCCTCCTCAGGAGGGCTATAGAAGACCAAAATGAGATGACCTACCAGAATTGGGAAGGCCAGGTTGTCTTTATCACACACATCCGTGAGGGAAACTCCAAAGAGCTGTCCTGGCTTTGCAGAAGGTGGGGCTGTGCCCTGGTTGTCCTGGCAAGTGCTGCAAGCCCGACCAAAGGCCCTGTCTCCGAAAGAACGGCTTTTCACTGTCTTCTGGCCGGAGTCTAAGGAAGAAGTGAGAGTACTAGTAGTAGTAGTTGTTGTTTAATACGCTGAACCTTCTTTTTCCTTCTTTTTTTTTTTTAAAGATTTTATTTATTTTTTGACAGAGAGAGAGAGACAGCGAGAGAGGGAACACAAGCAGGGGGAGGGGGAGAGGGAGAAGCAGGCTTCCCTCGGAGCAGGGAGCCCGATGCGGGGCTCGATCCCAGGACCCCGGGATCATGACCTGAGCTGAAGGCAGACGCTTAACGACTGAGCCACCCACGTGCCCCAGACTCATCTTAATTCCTGATGACTTGTATTTTCCTAAAGGTTTCCTCAAAGCAATGTGGTAAGCATCATAAAACCAAGAAATGTCAAAAACATGTAGGGATTGATGATACGTGTCTCCAGGTTCTGAATCGAAAGTCTACCTTCTAAGGTGGACTGCTGCCAGTTAGCTGTGATTAGCTAGGCTCAAATCATACTAGCTCTAGTCTCAGGGGCACTTCTCCTAGTCCTATTAATGGCTTTTTTTGGATTACATCCATCATCTTATTTAATCTACACAACAATTCTAAGATTTAGACCTTATTTTTATCCACATTTTAGAGATGAATAAACTGATGCTGAGCTAGAATAACTGGCCAAAGATAATATAGCTGGTAAATGGGGGCACAGGACTTTACACTCTGGAGAGGTTGTTTGACATCAAGTCAAGTCCTTTTCTCTCAATGATGCCAGTTCTTTTCAACCTGTTCCAAAGGGCACTGGAATCCTGTGGTGCCTCAAGAGCCCCTGAGCGAAAAGAGGAGGGAGGAGAAGAAAAGCCCCTTGCTCTGGCTTCAACCAGAGCACATCTAATATACATAAATATATACATTATGTTTATATATTTATATAGTATAAGTATCTAATGATATATCATATATATAACTACATACATATGTATGATGTTATATATATATATATATAGCACCCGTTTAGAATTTTGTTAGAAAATATTCCCAGACACTGTAGCATACCATGATGAGTCCTAATGCCGTTATGATCTGCACTAGAAACTTCTTGAAGTCAGAGACCTCATCTTATCCTTTCTTTGGTCTCACAACAGTGTGGAACCTCCCTTGACCTGTGAGCCAGCCTTCGGAACAAGGAGCAGATGGAAATCATTGCCCTGGCGATGCTCTGGGCTCCAGAAGAGCGCTGTCTAAGCATCTCCCATGACCCCTGGCAACCTTGCTGTCTGCTTCTCACTAAAGCCAATTAAATGATTCCCGGTACCTGCAGCCTTCTCGCTGTTAGCACGACTCATTGAGTTCTCTCCCAAGAGGGAAGTGATGTCTTCTCCAAATATTCTGAGGCAATTTTCAATGAGAAATGCGACAAGAGAAATCTGTAACACAAAAAGACAAAAATGGGGTGCTGTCTTTCATAGGGCATAGTGATAAATCACATTTTGTATATAGACCTTGGATCTAAGAAAAAATGTGAAAGACTTCCCAGAAAAATTCAGAGTTGAGAAAAATACAGAGAGACCAGGAGCGCCTGGGTGGCTCAGTCAGTTAAGCGTCTGCCTTCGGCTCAGGTCATGATCCCAGGGTGCTGGGATCAGCCCTACATCGGGCTCCCTGCTCAGCGGGAAGCCTGCTTCTCCCTCTCCCACTTCCCCGGCTTGTGTTCCCTCTCTCGCTGTGTCTCTCTCTGTCAAGTAAATAAATAAAAGCTTAAAAAAAAACAAAAAACAAAAAACATAGAGACCAGAGTTCTCTAAGAAATAACTTCGAAAGAGTGATACTTTCCTGTGTACTTTGGGTACACATTTTAAAATACTGCTCATCAGTGGGCTAAAGTTATAATGCGTGGCCTAGTTTAATAGCTAACATTTTGGGATCAGTGGTGACGTCTTGAAGCCTAGGATACATTTCGGGGCCCCTCAGTTGAGCGTCTGACTCTTGATTTCGGCTCAGATCACGATCTCATGGTGGTGAGATCCAGCCCCACTTGGAGCCAACTTTGGGCTCCGTGCTCAGCGGGGAATCGGCTTGGGCTTCTCCCTCTCCCTCTCCCTCTCCCTCTTCTTCTGCCCCTGCCCCGCTCACGCTCTCTCTTTCCCTCTCTCAAATAAATACATATCAAAAGATAAATAAAACTAGGATCATTTTCAAAGTAGCCTACCTTAGTAAAGTTTACTTAGTTTTTGTTTTTACATTTTGTTTCCAGTTTTATTGAGCTGTAACTGATGTATAACATCTTATTAAACTTTATAAAGTATGAACAAAAACTTAAGAAAACCATTTCTTAACTGAAGAAGTATCTCAAAGTTGGGAAGCAGAGATTTTTGTGGGGTTGTGAGGGAAAACCCACACAGCTGGAGAGAAAACGTATCTGTCTGTCTAACTTCAGTCCCTTCTCATGCATTGCTTTGCCTCATGCTGGCTCTCTGTGTGCGCTTGGGGAAGACCTGTCATCTTGTTAGGATGTTCTGGAATCTTTTGCTAGTTTCCGTATGACGTAGCAGAGGTGAAATAGTAGCCGAGTACTTTTCTAGATGAGCCACAATTTGCAGAGGAAAGCCAATGTGTTTGGAGCCATGGGAGCTCATATTGCCCAAGCCACCTAGGATGCGCCAGTCATGAGCAGAGGAGCTGACTGTTGTCGCCATTGTGTAGCGAGGAAACCATGGCTTTACCCAAGGTTACAAGTCCCTCAGGGATTAGACTGAGAGTTGAACCCTGACTGGTAAAGCTCCAAAGCCCAGGTTCTTTTCTATCGTATCACACGACTCTTCTGTCTCTCGTTTAGTCAGTCTAGTGTTTAGTCTCCTGGAGGGGGAAGAAGTGACTCGACTGCTCCGAGTTTCCCGTTTAACGACACCCCTTCCCAGACCCCAGCAGAGTAGGAAAAAGAACTCTGCCACTCCACAGGGGCCTAATGAAAATGTGCACTCCACAAAGTTCCATCCGTCAGAGTTACTACTGCACATGTCCGGTTCAAAGTAGGGATTCTACCCCTGGGGGACAAAAATGAGAGCTCTCATTACCTTTTTTATCAAGTTGTCTTCCAATTCCAAGCTGCCCGATTTAGGTGGGCAAAGAAGGCTTGGAGCTATACATGCTGATAAATTATAAGCTGTCATCTGATTGGATGAGGAATGTTGCTCAATGTTGTATAACACTCCAAAAAGGTATCGCAAGAGAACAACATTTGCTCTTGGCAGCTGGGCTAAAAGCCTAAGGTCAGAAAAATACACTTTTAAATTAGGCAAGTGATTCCACTTAGGAGGTTGGAAATACAGAGACAGGGAACAGGATAGATCCTTGTGTATCTAGCACACAACCCGCTGTAGCAGAGTTCCAGGCATGAATGTATACAAAATTGTTGCACTGAATTCAGTTCCTGAGCCAGATAAACACTTCTCTGGTTAGTTAAATGTTTGACAGACTCTTAAGGTCATAGCCCTGGCAGTCGATGCTCTTGCATCTGTCCTGGACCAGGGGATGTCGTCTACCAGTTTCATGGATTCAGAAGGTGTAAAACGGCCAAGGATTCCACATTAATAACATCAGGAGAAGAACAATAAGAGCCCTAAAGCGTGCCTCTATTCTGAAGCTGACCCCCATGGGTGTGAAGAATTGAAACTCTCTGGAATCGGTCATGATTTTAGTGGGCAAAGCTGCAAAACGTAAGCCAATGTTCTCCTAATAGGATGTTGGCTGTATTTCGGAGATGTGACCAGAGTAGAGTAATTATTGCATCATTACCTCTGGGCTGCAGTTATCTTCTCCTGTTCGTTCCCTTGATCAATAACACCGAGCCATTTGTCATAGAGATCGGTTAACAATACACTTCCTGGGATATTTCTAAGAAAATCCTTATGGAGATAAAAAAATATGTATATATATTATAGAAAATATGTATTGGAAATATTACAGAGAAAATATGTAGTTAAAAAATTCAGTTCAGCCCCCACTTCCTTCACAGATAGCCAAACTGTGACCCACACGGAGCTCGCCTCTGACTCTCCGTTGACTGGCACACGCAGGAGCAGGTGCTTGGATTTTCTCCCGCTAAAACTTAGAGGCAGAAAAGCAGAGCTTAGGCTGTGGTGGAAATGAACATAAAGCTCCCTTCTATCATCTGGAACTTATTTTTTGTGTGTGCTTTTTTTGCAAAGTACCACAAACTGACAGGGTCTGGCTATAGACCATGCTAAATCCTATTAGCTTCTTGGACAGAAACACACATATCCATGTTGCTTGTTTTAAACACAGTGCTAGCTCTTAATTCTAGCAAGAAAAGTTCTGAAACAATCAAAACACAAACAGGTGGGCTCTTGCACACATATTAGGAAAGAACTAGGTCTTCTCACTCGGGGTATGTGTGCTCCCTGGAAGAAAGCTTCTCTCATAATTGCTTCATTCTTCCTTTTCTTAGCTGTCTAAAAGGCGAGAGTCTACTGGCAGACTCACTGTGGTCCTGAGGATAGATTCATTTCTAGTCTAGGCCAATTCTCCAGTTAGTTTGACATGATATTATCAAGGCCAAGATAGCAGAGACTGATTCTCCACCAAGATCAGTCAACTTCAGGAAGAGAAAACTTTAGAAATGTCTAAACACTATACCCACAAGTGCTCACCCTCTTCCTAGTCGGTGCTTATCACACGGAATCAGGAAAGAACCTACTCACTCTTGCTAGAAAATCGATTCCATGTGTGCACCTTACAGAGGGCAACACCCATCTTGCTACCTAGTGTATCATCATTCTTCTCCTGTCTCCTGATGCCTATATGTATATTACTACTGGATATCACTATGGCCCCAGTGTAAGAGTGGTTACCTAAGTCATTTCTGGACTTTGCTATTTATCACATCTTCGAACATTCATGGGGGACAAGGGAAGACCAAATGTGACTGAGATTCTAAGACTGTACTCATTACTACATTAACATAGGGTTGTTCAGAGTTGGTAATAAGTGCCAAGGTGGATGGATTAAATTCTTTCCCTGTTCTATTTCTTGTGGAAACTTTGCCTTCATTAGGAGGGTGGTGAGGATGTTTGCTTTGGTAAACCACTGTTTATGTATGTGTCAGTGCGTATTTTGAAATTTATTATCATGACTTGTAGTCATTTCAGTATTAGTATTTTGCATGGAGACTTCAGGAGTGAAGGTGGGGAGGGCGGTGTGTGGTGAAAACAGAAAGTATTACTAACATATGGGGCTTTTAACTCCTAAAGTAGCTTCCTTAAATTTTGAATTTGTCAAGCGTTTTTCAGTTTGTCAGGTTCTTAATCTATTATGCCCATTATGGTCCTTGAGCAGTCATGATGAAGGACACCAATCATAGCTTCAGTTACTCATGTGTGCATAATGCTAGAACCTTCCCTACCTTTAAGACGGATGCGACCACATGAACAGATTCGTTGTACGGGTTCACTTTGACCCCAGAATTGAGTTTGTCCTTGAGGATTCTGCAGGATTTTATATTGGCTGATTTGCTGAAGATGCCTTCTGTGAGTGGCCCTCTTCGATTAAGAAAGGAAAGCATACCCTGTAGGAAGAAAAGAAAAATATATGGCATCTCATATCCACAAACGCAGAGCACAAGCTTGCCTCCGTTTTGAAAGAGGAGGGGAATGTCATGGCACACTGTTTTAGAGCAGGAAGGACGAAAGTCAATTTAGATTGGTTTTTTTTTCAGTGTCTCTCTCTATACTTTCTACCCAAATATCCATTTTACAGTCATACACTGAAACATTTTAAACACTTCTTTTAATCAGATTTTCCTTTCCATTGAGTTTACACTTTTAAGTCAAACTTCTCTGCTTCAAGGCCTTTGCGGAATCACCGTCTGTTTCCTACTTTACCATTCTTTTCTCATTATTCCCTTACATAGATGCTCTTCCCCAAGTAGGGAAGTCGATTTAGGAAATACTCATTTCCCATTTGTTTATTTCTCTTTAAGTGCCTGTATACTCCATTCCTACTTGTTCTATTTCCTTCCCTCTTTTAAAGTCAGGCTCAAAAACTCTCTTGTCCTTCTCTGATTACCCTCCCTTCTCATGAGTCTTTCATTGTCTTTTGCTCTATGTTCATGTCCTCTCCCTGCTGTGTAGAAAGTTAATGAGGGCTGCACTCAGGGAATCCAACGGATCTGAAGTCTATTATGCTACGTATCTATTGTGTGAGCTGGGGCACATACATACTGTACTGAGGCTTTTCTGATTCGTTTGGGAAGTGCGGAGGATGATAATCCTAGCTAGCCCCTAAATTTGCTGTGATGCAAGGAACTGGGGGAGTAGCTAGCAGGTAACATGCTAGCTAATATGATACATTTCTTCATGTCTAGCAGAACGTTCCCTCCATCCCGTACCGTGCTTGCAGAGACACCGAATACTCAGTGAATGTCAACACTGACAATTCACTATAGCAGTTTGAGATAACACAGCCCAAACTCTGGGGCTTTCATGTGACATACTCTGTTAGGATTAACAGATTCCTATTTGCCAGAGGATGAGTCTATGCTCGTGTCAGATGTTTGCAGTTGTTAGACTGAGTAGACTCCGCTGAAGGAGACTTGAGACTAATGTGAGTTCAGGAAGGCAATGAAGGGAGAGTGTGAAGCTGAGCTGGACTCTCAGAGACTCACATACACAGCGTCCAGTTTGACTGATCTGAACAGGCCTCCGTGGGTCTTTGTGGAAACAAGACACAAGTGGAATGGACAACAATGTCTTTTCCTGTTGTATTTGCCTCATGACTCTGCTGGACCTAAATCAGATTCTGTTCTTTGCAATAACAGTAACAGAGCTTCTCAGCCAAAGCCAGGGGCTGTCTAATGACTTCTCCATTTGGGGATAGATTTGGTTGAGGACGCTTGGCCTCTCAGAGTTTCCCCTCCTCAGGAGGGCTATAGAAGACCAAAATGAGATGACCTACCAGAATTGGGAAGGCCAGGTTGTCTTTATCACACACATCCGTGAGGGAAACTCCAAAGAGCTGTCCTGGCTTTGCAGAAGGTGGGGCTGTGCCCTGGTTGTCCTGGCAAGTGCTGCAAGCCCGACCAAAGGCCCTGTCTCCGAAAGAACGGCTTTTCACTGTCTTCTGGCCGGAGTCTAAGGAAGAAGTGAGAGTACTAGTAGTAGTAGTTGTTGTTTAATACGCTGAACCTTCTTTTTCCTTCTTTTTTTTTTTTAAAGATTTTATTTATTTTTTGACAGAGAGAGAGAGACAGCGAGAGAGGGAACACAAGCAGGGGGAGGGGGAGAGGGAGAAGCAGGCTTCCCTCGGAGCAGGGAGCCCGATGCGGGGCTCGATCCCAGGACCCCGGGATCATGACCTGAGCTGAAGGCAGACGCTTAACGACTGAGCCACCCACGTGCCCCAGACTCATCTTAATTCCTGATGACTTGTATTTTCCTAAAGGTTTCCTCAAAGCAATGTGGTAAGCATCATAAAACCAAGAAATGTCAAAAACATGTAGGGATTGATGATACGTGTCTCCAGGTTCTGAATCGAAAGTCTACCTTCTAAGGTGGACTGCTGCCAGTTAGCTGTGATTAGCTAGGCTCAAATCATACTAGCTCTAGTCTCAGGGGCACTTCTCCTAGTCCTATTAATGGCTTTTTTTGGATTACATCCATCATCTTATTTAATCTACACAACAATTCTAAGATTTAGACCTTATTTTTATCCACATTTTAGAGATGAATAAACTGATGCTGAGCTAGAATAACTGGCCAAAGATAATATAGCTGGTAAATGGGGGCACAGGACTTTACACTCTGGAGAGGTTGTTTGACATCAAGTCAAGTCCTTTTCTCTCAATGATGCCAGTTCTTTTCAACCTGTTCCAAAGGGCACTGGAATCCTGTGGTGCCTCAAGAGCCCCTGAGCGAAAAGAGGAGGGAGGAGAAGAAAAGCCCCTTGCTCTGGCTTCAACCAGAGCACATCTAATATACATAAATATATACATTATGTTTATATATTTATATAGTATAAGTATCTAATGATATATCATATATATAACTACATACATATGTATGATGTTATATATATATATATATAGCACCCGTTTAGAATTTTGTTAGAAAATATTCCCAGACACTGTAGCATACCATGATGAGTCCTAATGCCGTTATGATCTGCACTAGAAACTTCTTGAAGTCAGAGACCTCATCTTATCCTTTCTTTGGTCTCACAACAGTGTGGAACCTCCCTTGACCTGTGAGCCAGCCTTCGGAACAAGGAGCAGATGGAAATCATTGCCCTGGCGATGCTCTGGGCTCCAGAAGAGCGCTGTCTAAGCATCTCCCATGACCCCTGGCAACCTTGCTGTCTGCTTCTCACTAAAGCCAATTAAATGATTCCCGGTACCTGCAGCCTTCTCGCTGTTAGCACGACTCATTGAGTTCTCTCCCAAGAGGGAAGTGATGTCTTCTCCAAATATTCTGAGGCAATTTTCAATGAGAAATGCGACAAGAGAAATCTGTAACACAAAAAGACAAAAATGGGGTGCTGTCTTTCATAGGGCATAGTGATAAATCACATTTTGTATATAGACCTTGGATCTAAGAAAAAATGTGAAAGACTTCCCAGAAAAATTCAGAGTTGAGAAAAATACAGAGAGACCAGGAGCGCCTGGGTGGCTCAGTCAGTTAAGCGTCTGCCTTCGGCTCAGGTCATGATCCCAGGGTGCTGGGATCAGCCCTACATCGGGCTCCCTGCTCAGCGGGAAGCCTGCTTCTCCCTCTCCCACTTCCCCGGCTTGTGTTCCCTCTCTCGCTGTGTCTCTCTCTGTCAAGTAAATAAATAAAAGCTTAAAAAAAAACAAAAAACAAAAAACATAGAGACCAGAGTTCTCTAAGAAATAACTTCGAAAGAGTGATACTTTCCTGTGTACTTTGGGTACACATTTTAAAATACTGCTCATCAGTGGGCTAAAGTTATAATGCGTGGCCTAGTTTAATAGCTAACATTTTGGGATCAGTGGTGACGTCTTGAAGCCTAGGATACATTTCGGGGCCCCTCAGTTGAGCGTCTGACTCTTGATTTCGGCTCAGATCACGATCTCATGGTGGTGAGATCCAGCCCCACTTGGAGCCAACTTTGGGCTCCGTGCTCAGCGGGGAATCGGCTTGGGCTTCTCCCTCTCCCTCTCCCTCTCCCTCTTCTTCTGCCCCTGCCCCGCTCACGCTCTCTCTTTCCCTCTCTCAAATAAATACATATCAAAAGATAAATAAAACTAGGATCATTTTCAAAGTAGCCTACCTTAGTAAAGTTTACTTAGTTTTTGTTTTTACATTTTGTTTCCAGTTTTATTGAGCTGTAACTGATGTATAACATCTTATTAAACTTTATAAAGTATGAACAAAAACTTAAGAAAACCATTTCTTAACTGAAGAAGTATCTCAAAGTTGGGAAGCAGAGATTTTTGTGGGGTTGTGAGGGAAAACCCACACAGCTGGAGAGAAAACGTATCTGTCTGTCTAACTTCAGTCCCTTCTCATGCATTGCTTTGCCTCATGCTGGCTCTCTGTGTGCGCTTGGGGAAGACCTGTCATCTTGTTAGGATGTTCTGGAATCTTTTGCTAGTTTCCGTATGACGTAGCAGAGGTGAAATAGTAGCCGAGTACTTTTCTAGATGAGCCACAATTTGCAGAGGAAAGCCAATGTGTTTGGAGCCATGGGAGCTCATATTGCCCAAGCCACCTAGGATGCGCCAGTCATGAGCAGAGGAGCTGACTGTTGTCGCCATTGTGTAGCGAGGAAACCATGGCTTTACCCAAGGTTACAAGTCCCTCAGGGATTAGACTGAGAGTTGAACCCTGACTGGTAAAGCTCCAAAGCCCAGGTTCTTTTCTATCGTATCACACGACTCTTCTGTCTCTCGTTTAGTCAGTCTAGTGTTTAGTCTCCTGGAGGGGGAAGAAGTGACTCGACTGCTCCGAGTTTCCCGTTTAACGACACCCCTTCCCAGACCCCAGCAGAGTAGGAAAAAGAACTCTGCCACTCCACAGGGGCCTAATGAAAATGTGCACTCCACAAAGTTCCATCCGTCAGAGTTACTACTGCACATGTCCGGTTCAAAGTAGGGATTCTACCCCTGGGGGACAAAAATGAGAGCTCTCATTACCTTTTTTATCAAGTTGTCTTCCAATTCCAAGCTGCCCGATTTAGGTGGGCAAAGAAGGCTTGGAGCTATACATGCTGATAAATTATAAGCTGTCATCTGATTGGATGAGGAATGTTGCTCAATGTTGTATAACACTCCAAAAAGGTATCGCAAGAGAACAACATTTGCTCTTGGCAGCTGGGCTAAAAGCCTAAGGTCAGAAAAATACACTTTTAAATTAGGCAAGTGATTCCACTTAGGAGGTTGGAAATACAGAGACAGGGAACAGGATAGATCCTTGTGTATCTAGCACACAACCCGCTGTAGCAGAGTTCCAGGCATGAATGTATACAAAATTGTTGCACTGAATTCAGTTCCTGAGCCAGATAAACACTTCTCTGGTTAGTTAAATGTTTGACAGACTCTTAAGGTCATAGCCCTGGCAGTCGATGCTCTTGCATCTGTCCTGGACCAGGGGATGTCGTCTACCAGTTTCATGGATTCAGAAGGTGTAAAACGGCCAAGGATTCCACATTAATAACATCAGGAGAAGAACAATAAGAGCCCTAAAGCGTGCCTCTATTCTGAAGCTGACCCCCATGGGTGTGAAGAATTGAAACTCTCTGGAATCGGTCATGATTTTAGTGGGCAAAGCTGCAAAACGTAAGCCAATGTTCTCCTAATAGGATGTTGGCTGTATTTCGGAGATGTGACCAGAGTAGAGTAATTATTGCATCATTACCTCTGGGCTGCAGTTATCTTCTCCTGTTCGTTCCCTTGATCAATAACACCGAGCCATTTGTCATAGAGATCGGTTAACAATACACTTCCTGGGATATTTCTAAGAAAATCCTTATGGAGATAAAAAAATATGTATATATATTATAGAAAATATGTATTGGAAATATTACAGAGAAAATATGTAGTTAAAAAATTCAGTTCAGCCCCCACTTCCTTCACAGATAGCCAAACTGTGACCCACACGGAGCTCGCCTCTGACTCTCCGTTGACTGGCACACGCAGGAGCAGGTGCTTGGATTTTCTCCCGCTAAAACTTAGAGGCAGAAAAGCAGAGCTTAGGCTGTGGTGGAAATGAACATAAAGCTCCCTTCTATCATCTGGAACTTATTTTTTGTGTGTGCTTTTTTTGCAAAGTACCACAAACTGACAGGGTCTGGCTATAGACCATGCTAAATCCTATTAGCTTCTTGGACAGAAACACACATATCCATGTTGCTTGTTTTAAACACAGTGCTAGCTCTTAATTCTAGCAAGAAAAGTTCTGAAACAATCAAAACACAAACAGGTGGGCTCTTGCACACATATTAGGAAAGAACTAGGTCTTCTCACTCGGGGTATGTGTGCTCCCTGGAAGAAAGCTTCTCTCATAATTGCTTCATTCTTCCTTTTCTTAGCTGTCTAAAAGGCGAGAGTCTACTGGCAGACTCACTGTGGTCCTGAGGATAGATTCATTTCTAGTCTAGGCCAATTCTCCAGTTAGTTTGACATGATATTATCAAGGCCAAGATAGCAGAGACTGATTCTCCACCAAGATCAGTCAACTTCAGGAAGAGAAAACTTTAGAAATGTCTAAACACTATACCCACAAGTGCTCACCCTCTTCCTAGTCGGTGCTTATCACACGGAATCAGGAAAGAACCTACTCACTCTTGCTAGAAAATCGATTCCATGTGTGCACCTTACAGAGGGCAACACCCATCTTGCTACCTAGTGTATCATCATTCTTCTCCTGTCTCCTGATGCCTATATGTATATTACTACTGGATATCACTATGGCCCCAGTGTAAGAGTGGTTACCTAAGTCATTTCTGGACTTTGCTATTTATCACATCTTCGAACATTCATGGGGGACAAGGGAAGACCAAATGTGACTGAGATTCTAAGACTGTACTCATTACTACATTAACATAGGGTTGTTCAGAGTTGGTAATAAGTGCCAAGGTGGATGGATTAAATTCTTTCCCTGTTCTATTTCTTGTGGAAACTTTGCCTTCATTAGGAGGGTGGTGAGGATGTTTGCTTTGGTAAACCACTGTTTATGTATGTGTCAGTGCGTATTTTGAAATTTATTATCATGACTTGTAGTCATTTCAGTATTAGTATTTTGCATGGAGACTTCAGGAGTGAAGGTGGGGAGGGCGGTGTGTGGTGAAAACAGAAAGTATTACTAACATATGGGGCTTTTAACTCCTAAAGTAGCTTCCTTAAATTTTGAATTTGTCAAGCGTTTTTCAGTTTGTCAGGTTCTTAATCTATTATGCCCATTATGGTCCTTGAGCAGTCATGATGAAGGACACCAATCATAGCTTCAGTTACTCATGTGTGCATAATGCTAGAACCTTCCCTACCTTTAAGACGGATGCGACCACATGAACAGATTCGTTGTACGGGTTCACTTTGACCCCAGAATTGAGTTTGTCCTTGAGGATTCTGCAGGATTTTATATTGGCTGATTTGCTGAAGATGCCTTCTGTGAGTGGCCCTCTTCGATTAAGAAAGGAAAGCATACCCTGTAGGAAGAAAAGAAAAGTATATGGCATCTCATATCCACAAACGCAGAGCACAAGCTTGCCTCCGTTTTGAAAGAGGAGGGGAATGTCATGGCACACTGTTTTAGAGCAGGAAGGACGAAAGTCAATTTAGATTGGTTTTTTTTTCAGTGTCTCTCTCTATACTTTCTACCCAAATATCCATTTTACAGTCATACACTGAAACATTTTAAACACTTCTTTTAATCAGATTTTCCTTTCCATTGAGTTTACACTTTTAAGTCAAACTTCTCTGCTTCAAGGCCTTTGCGGAATCACCGTCTGTTTCCTACTTTACCATTCTTTTCTCATTATTCCCTTACATAGATGCTCTTCCCCAAGTAGGGAAGTCGATTTAGGAAATACTCATTTCCCATTTGTTTATTTCTCTTTAAGTGCCTGTATACTCCATTCCTACTTGTTCTATTTCCTTCCCTCTTTTAAAGTCAGGCTCAAAAACTCTCTTGTCCTTCTCTGATTACCCTCCCTTCTCATGAGTCTTTCATTGTCTTTTGCTCTATGTTCATGTCCTCTCCCTGCTGTGTAGAAAGTTAATGAGGGCTGCACTCAGGGAATCCAACGGATCTGAAGTCTATTATGCTACGTATCTATTGTGTGAGCTGGGGCACATACATACTGTACTGAGGCTTTTCTGATTCGTTTGGGAAGTGCGGAGGATGATAATCCTAGCTAGCCCCTAAATTTGCTGTGATGCAAGGAACTGGGGGAGTAGCTAGCAGGTAACATGCTAGCTAATATGATACATTTCTTCATGTCTAGCAGAACGTTCCCTCCATCCCGTACCGTGCTTGCAGAGACACCGAATACTCAGTGAATGTCAACACTGACAATTCACTATAGCAGTTTGAGATAACACAGCCCAAACTCTGGGGCTTTCATGTGACATACTCTGTTAGGATTAACAGATTCCTATTTGCCAGAGGATGAGTCTATGCTCGTGTCAGATGTTTGCAGTTGTTAGACTGAGTAGACTCCGCTGAAGGAGACTTGAGACTAATGTGAGTTCAGGAAGGCAATGAAGGGAGAGTGTGAAGCTGAGCTGGACTCTCAGAGACTCACATACACAGCGTCCAGTTTGACTGATCTGAACAGGCCTCCGTGGGTCTTTGTGGAAACAAGACACAAGTGGAATGGACAACAATGTCTTTTCCTGTTGTATTTGCCTCATGACTCTGCTGGACCTAAATCAGATTCTGTTCTTTGCAATAACAGTAACAGAGCTTCTCAGCCAAAGCCAGGGGCTGTCTAATGACTTCTCCATTTGGGGATAGATTTGGTTGAGGACGCTTGGCCTCTCAGAGTTTCCCCTCCTCAGGAGGGCTATAGAAGACCAAAATGAGATGACCTACCAGAATTGGGAAGGCCAGGTTGTCTTTATCACACACATCCGTGAGGGAAACTCCAAAGAGCTGTCCTGGCTTTGCGGAAGGTGGGGCTGTGCCCTGGTTGTCTTGGCAAGTGCTGCAAGCCCGACCAAAGGCCCTGTCTCCGAAAGAACGGCTTTTCACTGTCTTCTGGCCGGAGTCTAAGGAAGAAGTGAGAGTACTAGTAGTAGTAGTTGTTGTTTAATACGCTGAACCTTCTTTTTCCTTCTTTTTTTTTTTTAAAGATTTTATTTATTTTTTGACAGAGAGAGAGAGACAGCGAGAGAGGGAACACAAGCAGGGGGAGGGGGAGAGGGAGAAGCAGGCTTCCCTCGGAGCAGGGAGCCCGATGCGGGGCTCGATCCCAGGACCCCGGGATCATGACCTGAGCTGAAGGCAGACGCTTAACGACTGAGCCACCCACGTGCCCCAGACTCATCTTAATTCCTGATGACTTGTATTTTCCTAAAGGTTTCCTCAAAGCAATGTGGTAAGCATCATAAAACCAAGAAATGTCAAAAACATGTAGGGATTGATGATACGTGTCTCCAGGTTCTGAATCGAAAGTCTACCTTCTAAGGTGGACTGCTGCCAGTTAGCTGTGATTAGCTAGGCTCAAATCATACTAGCTCTAGTCTCAGGGGCACTTCTCCTAGTCCTATTAATGGCTTTTTTTGGATTACATCCATCATCTAATTTAATCTACACAACAATTCTAAGATTTAGACCTTATTTTTATCCACATTTTAGAGATGAATAAACTGATGCTGAGCTAGAATAACTGGCCAAAGATAATATAGCTGGTAAATGGGGGCACAGGACTTTACACTCTGGAGAGGTTGTTTGACATCAAGTCAAGTCCTTTTCTCTCAATGATGCCAGTTCTTTTCAACCTGTTCCAAAGGGCACTGGAATCCTGTGGTGCCTCAAGAGCCCCTGAGCGAAAAGAGGAGGGAGGAGAAGAAAGGCCCCTTGCTCTGGCTTCAACCAGAGCACATCTAATATACATAAATATATACATTATGTTTATATATTTATATAGTATAAGTATCTAATGATATATCATATATATAACTACATACATATGTATGATGTTATATATATATATATATAGCACCCGTTTAGAATTTTGTTAGAAAATATTCCCAGACACTGTAGCATACCATGATGAGTCCTAATGCCGTTATGATCTGCACTAGAAACTTCTTGAAGTCAGAGACCTCATCTTATCCTTTCTTTGGTCTCACAACAGTGTGGAACCTCCCTTGACCTGTGAGCCAGCCTTCGGAACAAGGAGCAGATGGAAATCATTGCCCTGGCGATGCTCTGGGCTCCAGAAGAGCGCTGTCTAAGCATCTCCCATGACCCCTGGCAACCTTGCTGTCTGCTTCTCACTAAAGCCAATTAAATGATTCCCGGTACCTGCAGCCTTCTCGCTGTTAGCACGA
The DNA here is from genome assembly GCF_964656455.1 of Halichoerus grypus. Classification (NCBI taxonomy): domain Eukaryota; kingdom Metazoa; phylum Chordata; class Mammalia; order Carnivora; family Phocidae; genus Halichoerus; species Halichoerus grypus. The sequence continues at coordinate 101,273,659 of NC_135714.1, read as the reverse complement.
CTCATTGAGTTCTCTCCCAAGAGGGAAGTGATGTCTTCTCCAAATATTCTGAGGCAATTTTCAATGAGAAATGCGACAAGAGAAATCTGTAACACAAAAAGACAAAAATGGGGTGCTGTCTTTCATAGGGCATAGTGATAAATCACATTTTGTATATAGACCTTGGATCTAAGAAAAAATGTGAAAGACTTCCCAGAAAAATTCAGAGTTGAGAAAAATACAGAGAGACCAGGAGCGCCTGGGTGGCTCAGTCAGTTAAGCGTCTGCCTTCGGCTCAGGTCATGATCCCAGGGTGCTGGGATCAGCCCTACATCGGGCTCCCTGCTCAGCGGGAAGCCTGCTTCTCCCTCTCCCACTTCCCCGGCTTGTGTTCCCTCTCTCGCTGTGTCTCTCTCTGTCAAGTAAATAAATAAAAGCTTAAAAAAAAACAAAAAACAAAAAACATAGAGACCAGAGTTCTCTAAGAAATAACTTCGAAAGAGTGATACTTTCCTGTGTACTTTGGGTACACATTTTAAAATACTGCTCATCAGTGGGCTAAAGTTATAATGCGTGGCCTAGTTTAATAGCTAACATTTTGGGATCAGTGGTGACGTCTTGAAGCCTAGGATACATTTCGGGGCCCCTCAGTTGAGCGTCTGACTCTTGATTTCGGCTCAGATCACGATCTCATGGTGGTGAGATCCAGCCCCACTTGGAGCCAACTTTGGGCTCCGTGCTCAGCGGGGAATCGGCTTGGGCTTCTCCCTCTCCCTCTCCCTCTCCCTCTTCTTCTGCCCCTGCCCCGCTCACGCTCTCTCTTTCCCTCTCTCAAATAAATACATATCAAAAGATAAATAAAACTAGGATCATTTTCAAAGTAGCCTACCTTAGTAAAGTTTACTTAGTTTTTGTTTTTACATTTTGTTTCCAGTTTTATTGAGCTGTAACTGATGTATAACATCTTATTAAACTTTATAAAGTATGAACAAAAACTTAAGAAAACCATTTCTTAACTGAAGAAGTATCTCAAAGTTGGGAAGCAGAGATTTTTGTGGGGTTGTGAGGGAAAACCCACACAGCTGGAGAGAAAACGTATCTGTCTGTCTAACTTCAGTCCCTTCTCATGCATTGCTTTGCCTCATGCTGGCTCTCTGTGTGCGCTTGGGGAAGACCTGTCATCTTGTTAGGATGTTCTGGAATCTTTTGCTAGTTTCCGTATGACGTAGCAGAGGTGAAATAGTAGCCGAGTACTTTTCTAGATGAGCCACAATTTGCAGAGGAAAGCCAATGTGTTTGGAGCCATGGGAGCTCATATTGCCCAAGCCACCTAGGATGCGCCAGTCATGAGCAGAGGAGCTGACTGTTGTCGCCATTGTGTAGCGAGGAAACCATGGCTTTACCCAAGGTTACAAGTCCCTCAGGGATTAGGCTGAGAGTTGAACCCTGACTGGTAAAGCTCCAAAGCCCAGGTTCTTTTCTATCGTATCACACGACTCTTCTGTCTCTCGTTTAGTCAGTCTAGTGTTTAGTCTCCTGGAGGGGAAAGAAGTGACTCGACTGCTCCGAGTTTCCCGTTTAACGACACCCCTTCCCAGACCCCACCAGAGTAGGATAAAGAACTCTGCCACTCCACAGGGGCCTAATGAAAATGTGCACTCCACAAAGTTCCATCCATCAGAGTTACTACTGCACATGTCCGGTTCAAAGTAGGGATTCTACCCCTGGGGGACAAAAATGAGAGCTCTCATTACCTTTTTTATCAAGTTGTCTTCCAATTCCAAGCTGCCGGAATTAGGTGGGCAAAGAAGGCTTGGGGTTATACACGCTGATAAATTATAAGCTGTCATCTGATTGGATGAGGAATGTTGCTCAATGTTGTATAACACTCCAAAAAGGTATCGCAAGAGAACCACATTTGCTCTTGGCAGCTGGGCTAAAAGCCTAAGGTCAGAAAAATACACTTTTAAATTAGGCAAGTGATTCCACTTAGGAGGTTGGAAATACAGAGACAGGGAACAGGATACATCCTTGTGTATCTAGCACACAACCCGCCGTAGCAGAGTTCCAGGCATGAATGTATACAAAATTGTTGCACTGAATTCAGTTCCTGAGCCAGATAAACACTTCTCTGGTTAGTTAAATGTTTCACAGACTCTTAAGGTCATAACCCTGGCAGTCGATGCTCTTGCATCTGTCTTGGACCAGGGGATTTCGTCGACCAGTTTCATGGATCCAGAAGGTGTAAAACGGCCAAGGATTCCACATTAATAACATCAGGAGAAGAACAATAAGAGCCCTAAAGCGTGCCTCTATTCTGAAGCTGACCCCCATGGGTGTGAAGAATTGAAACTCTTTGGCATCGGTCATGATTTTAGTGGGCAAAGCTGCAAAACGTAAGCCAATGTTCTCCTAATAGTATGTTGGCTGTATTTCTGAGATGTGACCAGAGTAGAGTAATTATTGCATCATTACCTCTGGGCTGCAGTTATCTTCTCCTCTTCGTTCCCTTGATCAATAACACTGAGCCATTTGTCATAGAGATCGGTTAACAATACACTTCCTGGGATATTTCTAAGAAAATCCTTATGGAGATAAAAAATATGTATATATATTATAGAAAATATGTATTGGAAATATTACAGAGAAAATATGTAGTTAAAAAATTCAGTTCAGCCCCCACTTCCTTCACAGATAGCCAAACTGTGACCCACACGGAGCTCGCCTCTGACTCTCCGTTGACTGGCACACGCAGGAGCAGGTGCTTGGATTTTCTCCCGCTAAAACTTAGAGGCAGAAAAGCAGAGCTTAGGCTGTGGTAGAAATGAACATAAAGCTCCCTTCTATCATCTGGAACTTATTTTTTGTGTGTGCTTTTTTTGCAAAGTACCACAAACTGACAGGGTCTGGCTATAGAGCATCCTAAATCCTATTAGCTTCTTGGACAGAAACACACATACCCCTGTTGCTTGTTTTAAACACAGTGCTAGCTCTTAATTCTAGCAAGAAAAGTTCTGAAACAATCAAAACACAAACAGGTGGGCTCTTGCACACATATTAGGAAAGAACTAGGTCTTCTCACTCGGGGTATGTGTGCTCCCTGGAAGAAAGCTTCTCTCATAATTGCTTCATTCTTCCTTTTCTTAGCTGTCTAAAAGGCGAGAGTCTACTGGCAGACTCACTGTGGTCCTGAGGATAGATTCATTTCTAGTCTAGGCCAATTCTCCAGTTAGTTTGACATGATATTATCAAGGCCAAGATAGCAGAGACTGATTCTCCACCAAGATCAGTCAACTTCAGGAAGAGAAAACTTTAGAAATGTCTAAACACTATACCCACAAGTGCTCACCCTCTTCCTAGTCGGTGCTTATCACACGGAATCAGGAAAGAACCTACTCACTCTTGCTAGAAAATCGATTCCATGTGTGCACCTTACAGAGGGCAACACCCATCTTGCTACCTAGTGTATCATCATTCTTCTCCTGTCTCCTGATGCCTATATGTATATTACTACTGGATATCACTATGGCCCCAGTGTAAGAGTGGTTACCTAAGTCATTTCTGGACTTTGCTATTTATCACATCTTCGAACATTCATGGGGGACAAGGGAAGACCAAATGTGACTGAGATTCTAAGACTGTACTCATTACTACATTAACATAGGGTTGTTCAGAGTTGGTAATAAGTGCCAAGGTGGATGGATTAAATTCTTTCCCTGTTCTATTTCTTGTGGAAACTTTGCCTTCATTAGGAGGGTGGTGAGGATGTTTGCTTTGGTAAACCACTGTTTATGTATGTGTCAGTGCGTATTTTGAAATTTATTATCATGACTCGTAGTCATTTCAGTATTAGTATTTTGCATGGAGTCTTCAGGAGTGAAGGTGGGGAGGGCGGTGTGTGGTGAAAACAGAAAGTATTACTAACATATGGGGCTTTTAACTCCTAAAGTAGCTTCCTTAAATTTTGAATTTGTCAAGCGTTTTTCAGTTTGTCAGGTTCTTAATCTATTATGCGCATTATGGTCCTTGAGCAGTCATGATGAAGGACACCAATCATAGCTTCAGTTACTCATGTGTGCATAATGCTAGAACCTTCCCTACCTTTAAGACGGATGCGACCACATGAACAGATTCGTTGTACGGGTTCACTTTGACCCCAGAATTGAGTTTGTCCTTGAGGATTCTGCAGGATTTTATATTGGCTGATTTGCTGAAGATGCCTTCTGTGAGTGGCCCTCTTCGATTAAGAAAGGAAAGCATACCCTGTAGGAAGAAAAGAAAAGTATATGGCATCTCATATCCACAAACGCAGAGCACAAGCTTGCCTCCGTTTTGAAAGAGGAGGGGAATGTCATGGCACACTGTTTTAGAGCAGGAAGGACGAAAGTCAATTTAGATTGTTTTTTTTTTCAGTGTCTCTCTCTATACTTTCTACCCAAATATCCATTTTACAGTCATACACTGAAACATTTTAAACACTTCTTTTAATCAGATTTTCCTTTCCATTGAGTTTACACTTTTAAGTCAAACTTCTCTGCTTCAAGGCCTTTGCGGAATCACCGTCTGTTTCCTACTTTACCATTCTTTTCTCATTATTCCCTTACATAGATGCTCTTCCCCAAGTAGGGAAGTCGATTTAGGAAATACTCATTTCCCATTTGTTTATTTCTCTTTAAGTGCCTGTATACTCCATTCCTACTTGTTCTATTTCCTTCCCTCTTTTAAAGTCAGGCTCAAAAACTCTCTTGTCCTTCTCTGATTACCCTCCCTTCTCATGAGTCTTTCATTGTCTTTTGCTCTATGTTCATGTCCTCTCCCTGCTGTGTAGAAAGTTAATGAGGGCTGCACTCAGGGAATCCAACGGATCTGAAGTCTATTATGCTACGTATCTATTGTGTGAGCTGGGGCACATACATACTGTACTGAGGCTTTTCTGATTCGTTTGGGAAGTGCGGAGGATGATAATCCTAGCTAGCCCCTAAATTTGCTGTGATGCAAGGAACTGGGGGAGTAGCTAGCAGGTAACATGCTAGCTAATATGATACATTTCTTCATGTCTAGCAGAACGTTCCCTCCATCCCGTACCGTGCTTGCAGAGACACCGAATACTCAGTGAATGTCAACACTGACAATTCACTATAGCAGTTTGAGATAACACAGGCCAAACTCTGGGGCTTTCATGTGACATACTCTGTTAGGATTAACAGATTCCTATTTGCCAGAGGATGAGTCTATGCTCGTGTCAGATGTTTGCAGTTGTTAGACTGAGTAGACTCCGCTGAAGGAGACTTGAGACTAATGTGAGTTCAGGAAGGCAATGAAGGGAGAGTGTGAAGCTGAGCTGGACTCTCAGAGACTCACATACACAGCGTCCAGTTTGACTGATCTGAACAGGCCTCCGTGGGTCTTTGTGGAAACAAGACACAAGTGGAATGGACAACAATGTCTTTTCCTGTTGTATTTGCCTCATGACTCTGCTGGACCTAAATCAGATTCTGTTCTTTGCAATAACAGTAACAGAGCTTCTCAGCCAAAGCCAGGGGCTGTCTAATGACTTCTCCATTTGGGGATAGATTTGGTTGAGGACGCTTGGCCTCTCAGAGTTTCCCCTCCTCAGGAGGGCTACAGAAGACCAAAATGAGATGACCTACCAGAATTGGGAAGGCCAGGTTGTCTTTATCACACACATCCGTGAGGGAAACTCCAAAGAGCTGTCCTGGCTTTGCGGAAGGTGGGGCTGTGCCCTGGTTGTCCTGGCAAGTGCTGCAAGCCCGACCAAAGGCCCTGTCTCCGAAAGAACGGCTTTTCACTGTCTTCCGGCCGGAGTCTAAGGAAGAAGTGAGAGTACTAGTAGTAGTAGTTGTTGTTTAATACGCTGAACCTTCTTTTTCCTTCTTTTTTTTTTTTAAAGATTTTATTTATTTTTTGACAGAGAGAGAGAGACAGCGAGAGAGGGAACACAAGCAGGGGGAGGGGGAGAGGGAGAAGCAGGCTTCCCTCGGAGCAGGGAGCCCGATGCGGGGCTCGATCCCAGGACCCCGGGATCATGACCTGAGCTGAAGGCAGACGCTTAACGACTGAGCCACCCACGTGCCCCAGACTCATCTTAATTCCTGATGACTTGTATTTTCCTAAAGGTTTCCTCAAAGCAATGTGGTAAGCATCATAAAACCAAGAAATGTCAAAAACATGTAGGGATTGATGATACGTGTCTCCAGGTTCTGAATCGAAAGTCTACCTTCTAAGGTGGACTGCTGCCAGTTAGCTGTGATTAGCTAGGCTCAAATCATACTAGCTCTAGTCCCAGGGGCACTTCTCCTAGTCCTATTAATGGCTTTTTTTGGATTACATCCATCATCTAATTTAATCTACACAACAATTCTAAGATTTAGACCTTATTTTTATCCACATTTTAGAGATGAATAAACTGATGCTGAGCTAGAATAACTGGCCAAAGATAATATAGCTGGTAAATGGGGGCACAGGACTTTACACTCTGGAGAGGTTGTTTGACATCAAGTCAAGTCCTTTTCTCTCAATGATGCCAGTTCTTTTCAACCTGTTCCAAAGGGCACTGGAATCCTGTGGTGCCTCAAGAGCCCCTGAGCGAAAAGAGGAGGGAGGAGAAGAAAGGCCCCTTGCTCTGGCTTCAACCAGAGCACATCTAATATACATAAATATATACATTATGTTTATATATTTATATAGTATAAGTATCTAATGATATATCATATATATAACTACATACATATGTATGATGTTATATATATATATATATATATATATATATATATATATATATATATAGCACCCGTTTAGAATTTTGTTAGAAAATATTCCCAGACACTGTAGCATACCATGATGAGTCCTAATGCCGTTATGATCTGCACTAGAAACTTCTTGAAGTCAGAGACCTCATCTTATCCTTTCTTTGGTCTCACAACAGTGTGGAACCTCCCTTGACCTGTGAGCCAGCCTTCGGAACAAGGAGCAGATGGAAATCATTGCCCTGGCGATGCTCTGGGCTCCAGAAGAGCGCTGTCTAAGCATCTCCCATGACCCCTGGCAACCTTGCTGTCTGCTTCTCACTAAAGCCAATTAAATGATTCCCGGTACCTGCAGCCTTCTCGCTGTTAGCACGACTCATTGAGTTCTCTCCCAAGAGGGAAGTGATGTCTTCTCCAAATATTCTGAGGCAATTTTCAATGAGAAATGCGACAAGAGAAATCTGTAACACAAAAAGACAAAAATGGGGTGCTGTCTTTCATAGGGCATAGTGATAAATCACATTTTGTATATAGACCTTGGATCTAAGAAAAAATGTGAAAGACTTCCCAGAAAAATTCAGAGTTGAGAAAAATACAGAGAGACCAGGAGCGCCTGGGTGGCTCAGTCAGTTAAGCGTCTGCCTTCGGCTCAGGTCATGATCCCAGGGTGCTGGGATCAGCCCTACATCGGGCTCCCTGCTCAGCGGGAAGCCTGCTTCTCCCTCTCCCACTTCCCCGGCTTGTGTTCCCTCTCTCGCTGTGTCTCTCTCTGTCAAGTAAATAAATAAAAGCTTAAAAAAAAACAAAAAACAAAAAACATAGAGACCAGAGTTCTCTAAGAAATAACTTCGAAAGAGTGATACTTTCCTGTGTACTTTGGGTACACATTTTAAAATACTGCTCATCAGTGGGCTAAAGTTATAATGCGTGGCCTAGTTTAATAGCTAACATTTTGGGATCAGTGGTGACGTCTTGAAGCCTAGGATACATTTCGGGGCCCCTCAGTTGAGCGTCTGACTCTTGATTTCGGCTCAGATCACGATCTCATGGTGGTGAGATCCAGCCCCACTTGGAGCCAACTTTGGGCTCCGTGCTCAGCGGGGAATCGGCTTGGGCTTCTCCCTCTCCCTCTCCCTCTCCCTCTTCTTCTGCCCCTGCCCCGCTCACGCTCTCTCTTTCCCTCTCTCAAATAAATACATATCAAAAGATAAATAAAACTAGGATCATTTTCAAAGTAGCCTACCTTAGTAAAGTTTACTTAGTTTTTGTTTTTACATTTTGTTTCCAGTTTTATTGAGCTGTAACTGATGTATAACATCTTATTAAACTTTATAAAGTATGAACAAAAACTTAAGAAAACCATTTCTTAACTGAAGAAGTATCTCAAAGTTGGGAAGCAGAGATTTTTGTGGGGTTGTGAGGGAAAACCCACACAGCTGGAGAGAAAACGTATCTGTCTGTCTAACTTCAGTCCCTTCTCATGCATTGCTTTGCCTCATGCTGGCTCTCTGTGTGCGCTTGGGGAAGACCTGTCATCTTGTTAGGATGTTCTGGAATCTTTTGCTAGTTTCCGTATGACGTAGCAGAGGTGAAATAGTAGCCGAGCACTTTTCTAGATGAGCCACAATTTGCAGAGGAAAGCCAATGTGTTTGGAGCCATGGGAGCTCATATTGCCCAAGCCACCTAGGATGCGCCAGTCATGAGCAGAGGAGCTGACTGTTGTCGCCATTGTGTAACGAGGAAACCATGGCTTTACCCAAGGTTACAAGTCCCTCAGGGATTAGGCTGAGAGTTGAACCCTGACTGGTAAAGCTCCAAAGCCCAGGTTCTTTTCTATCGTATCACACGACTCTTCTGTCTCTCGTTTAGTCAGTCTAGTGTTTAGTCTCCTGGAGGGGGAAGAAGTGACTCGACTGCTCCGAGTTTCCGTTTAACGACACCCCTTCCCAGACCCCACCAGAGTAGGATAAAGAACTCTGCCACTCCACAGGGGCCTAATGAAAATGTGCACTTCACAAAGTTCCATTCGTCAGAGTTACTACTGCACATGTCCGGTTCAAAGTAGGGATTCTACCCCTGGGGGACAAAAATGAGAGCTCTCATTACCTTTTTTATCAAGTTGTCTTCCAATTCCAAGCTGCCGGAATTAGGTGGGCAAAGAAGGCTTGGGGTTATACACGCTGATAAATTATAAGCTGTCATCTGATTGGATGAGGAATGTTGCTCAATGTTGTATAACACTCCAAAAAGGTATCGCAAGAGAACCACATTTGCTCTTGGCAGCTGGGCTAAAAGCCTAAGGTCAGAAAAATACACTTTTAAATTAGGCAAGTGATTCCACTTAGGAGGTTGGAAATACAGAGACAGGGAACAGGATACATCCTTATGTATCTAGCACACAACCCGCCGTAGCAGAGTTCCAGGCATGAATGTATACAAAATTGTTGCACTGAATTCAGTTCCTGAGCCAGATAAACACTTCTCTGGTTAGTTAAATGTTTCACAGACTCTTAAGGTCATAACCCTGGCAGTCGATGCTCTTGCATCTGTCTTGGACCAGGGGATTTCGTCGACCAGTTTCATGGATCCAGAAGGTGTAAAACGGCCAAGGATTCCACATTAATAACATCAGGAGAAGAACAATAAGAGCCCTAAAGCGTGCCTCTATTCTGAAGCTGACCCCCATGGGTGTGAAGAATTGAAACTCTTTGGCATCGGTCATGATTTTAGTGGGCAAAGCTGCAAAACGTAAGCCAATGTTCTCCTAACAGTATGTTGGCTGTATTTCTGAGATGTGACCAGAGTAGAGTAATTATTGCATCATTACCTCTGGGCTGCAGTTATCTTCTCCTCTTCGTTCCCTTGATCAATAACACTGAGCCATTTGTCATAGAGATTGGTTAACAATACACTTCCTGGGATATTTCTAAGAAAATCCTTATGGAGATAAAAAATATGTATATATATTATAGAAAATATGTATTGGAAATATTACAGAGAAAATATGTAGTTAAAAAATTCAGTTCAGCCCCCACTTCCTTCACAGATAGCCAAACTGTGACCCACACGGAGCTCGCCTCTGACTCTCCGTTGACTGGCACACGCAGGAGCAGGTGCTTGGATTTTCTCCCGCTAAAACTTAGAGGCAGAAAAGCAGAGCTTAGGCTGTGGTGGAAATGAACATAAAGCTCCCTTCTATCATCTGGAACTTATTTTTTGTGTGTGCTTTTTTTGCAAAGTACCACAAACTGACAGGGTCTGGCCATAGACCATCCTAAATCCTATTAGCTTCTTGGACAGAAACACACATACCCATGTTGCTTGTTTTAAACACAGTGCTAGCTCTTAATTCTAGCAAGAAAAGTTCTGAAACAATCAAAACACAAACAGGTGGGTTCTTGCACACGTATTAGGAAAGAACTAGGTCTTCTCACTCGGGGTATGTGTGCTCCCTGGAAGAAAGCTTCTCTCATAATTGCTTCATTCTTCCTTTTCTTAGCTGTCTAAAAGGCGAGAGTCTACTGGCAGACTCACTGTGGTCCTGAGGATAGATTCATTTCTAGTTTAGGCCAATTCTCCAGTTAGTTTGACATGATATTATCAAGGCCAAGATAGCAGAGACTGATTCTCCACCAAGATCAGTCAACTTCAGGAAGAGAAAACTTTAGAAATGTCTAAGCACTATACCCACAAGTGATCACCCTCTTCCTTGTCGGTGCTTATCACACGGAATCAGGAAAGAACCTACTCACTCTTGCTAGAAAATCGATTCCATGTGTGCACCTTACAGAGGGCAACACCCATCTTGCTACCTAGTGTATCATCATTCTTCTCCTGTCTCCTGATGCCTATATGTATATTACTACTGGATATCACTATGGCCCCAGTGTAGGAGTGGTTACCTAAGTCATTTCTGGACTTTGCTATTTATCACATCTTCGAACATTCATGGGGGACAAGGGAAGACCAAATGTGACTGAGATTCTAAGACTGTACTCATTACTACATTAACATAGGGTTGTTCAGACCTGTTAATAAGTGCCAAGGTGGATGGATTAAATTCTTTCCCTGTTCTATTTCTTGTGGAAACTTTGCCTTCATTAGGAGGGTGGTGAGGATGTTTGCTTTGGTAAACAGTGTGTATGTGTCAGTGCGTATTTTGAAATTTATTATCATGACTCGTAGTCATTTCAGTATTAGTATTTTGCATGGAGTCTTCAGGAGTGAAGGTGGGGAGGGTGGTGTGTGGTGAAAACAGAAAGTATTACTAACATATGGGGCTTTTAACTCCTAAAGTAGCTTCCTTAAATTTTGAATTTGTCAAGCGTTTTTCAGTTTGTCAGGTTCTTAATCTATTATGCCCATTATGGTCCTTGAGCAGTCATGATGAAGGACACCAATCATAGCTTCAGTTACTCATGTGTGCATAATGCTAGAACCTTCCCTACCTTTAAGACGGATGCGACCACATGAACAGATTCGTTGTACGGGTTCACTTTGACCCCAGAATTGAGTTTGTCCTTGAGGATTCTGCAGGATTTTATATTGGCTGATTTGCTGAAGATGCCTTCTGTGAGTGGCCCTCTTCGATTAAGAAAGGAAAGCATACCCTGTAGGAAGAAAAGAAAAGTATATGGCATCTCATATCCACAAACGCAGAGCACAAGCTTGCCTCCGTTTTGAAAGAGGAGGGGAATGTAATGGCACACTGTTTTAGAGCAGGAAGGACGAAAGTCAATTTAGATTGGTTTTTTTTCAGTGTCTCTCTCTATACTTTCTACCCAAATATCCATTTTACAGTCATACACTGAAACATTTTAAACACTTCTTTTAATCAGATTTTCCTTTCCATTGAGTTTACACTTTTAAGTTAAACTTCTCTGCTTCAAGGCCTTTGTGGAATCACCGTCTGTTTCCTACTTTACCATTCTTTTCTCATTATTCCCTTACATAGATGCTCTTCCCCAAGTAGGGAAGTCGATTTAGGAAATACTCATTTCCCATTTGTTTATTTCTCTTTAAGTGCCTGTATACTCCATTCCTACTTGTTCTATTTCCTTCCCTCTTACAAAGTCAGGCTCAAAAACTCTCTTGTCCTTCTCTGATTACCCTCCCTTCTCATGAGTCTTTCATTGTCTTTTGCTCTATGTTCATGTCCTCTCCCTGCTGTGTAGAAAGTTAATGAGGGCTGCACTCAGGGAATCCAACGGATCTGAAGTCTATTATGCTACGTATCTATTGTGTGAGCTGGGGCACATACATACTGTACTGAGGCTTTTCTGATTCGTTTGGGAAGTGCGGAGGATGATAATCCTAGCTAGCCCCTAAATTTGCTGTGATGCAAGGAACTGGGGGAGTAGCTAGCAGGTAACATGCTAGCTAATATGATACATTTCTTCATGTCTAGCAGAACGTTCCCTCCATCCCGTACCGTGCTTGCAGAGACACCGAATACTCAGTGAATGTCAACACTGACAATTCACTATAGCAGTTTGAGATAACACAGGCCAAACTCTGGGGCTTTCATGTGACATACTCTGTTAGGATTAACAGATTCTTATTTGCCAGAGGATGAGTCTATGCTCGTGTCAGATGTTTGCAGTTGTTAGACTGAGTAGACTCCGCTGAAGGAGACTTGAGACTAATGTGAGTTCAGGAAGGCAATGAAGGGAGAGTGTGAAGCTGAGCTGGACTCTCAGAGACTCACATACACAGCGTCCAGTTTGACTGATCTGAACAGGCCTCCGTGGGTCTTTGTGGAAACAAGACACAAGTGGAATGGACAACAATGTCTTTTCCTGTTGTATTTGCCTCATGACTCTGCTGGACCTAAATCAGATTCTGTTCTTTGCAATAACAGTAACAGAGCTTCTCAGCCAAAGCCAGGGGCTGTCTAATGACTTCTCCATTTGGGGATAGATTTGGTTGAGGACGCTTGGCCTCTCAGAGTTTCCCCTCCTCAGGAGGGCTATAGAAGACCAAAATGAGATGACCTACCAGAATTGGGAAGGCCAGGTTGTCTTTATCACACACATCCGTGAGGGAAACTCCAAAGAGCTGTCCTGGCTTTGCGGAAGGTGGGGCTGTGCCCTGGTTGTCCTGGCAAGTGCTGCAACCCCGACCAAAGGCCCTGTCTCCGAAAGAACGGCTTTTCACTGTCTTCCGGCCGGAGTCTAAGGAAGAAGTGAGAGTACTAGTAGTAGTAGTTGTTGTTTAATACGCTGAACCTTCTTTTTCCTTCTTTTTTTTTTTTAAAGATTTTATTTATTTTTTGACAGAGAGAGAGAGACAGCGAGAGAGGGAACACAAGCAGGGGGAGGGGGAGAGGGAGAAGCAGGCTTCCCTCGGAGCAGGGAGCCCGATGCGGGGCTCGATCCCAGGACCCCGGGATCATGACCTGAGCTGAAGGCAGACGCTTAACGACTGAGCCACCCAGGTGCCCCAGACTCATCTTAATTCCTGATGACTTGTATTTTCCTAAAGGTTTCCTCAAAGCAATGTGGTAAGCATCATAAAACCAAGAAATGTCAAATGATTGATGATACGTGTCTCCAGGTTCTGAATCGAAAGTCTACCTTCTAAGGTGGACTGCTGCCAGTTAGCTGTGATTAGCTAGGCTCAAATCATACTAGCTCTAGTCTCAGGGGCACTTCTCCTAGTCCTATTAATGGCTTTTTTTGGATTACATCCATCATCTTATTTAATCTACACAACAATTCTAAGATTTAGACCTTATTTTTATCCACATTTTAGAGATGAATAAACTGATGCTGAGCTAGAATAACTGGCCAAAGATAATATAGCTGGTAAATGGGGGCACAGGACTTTACACTCTGGAGAGGTTGTTTGACATCAAGTCAAGTCCTTTTCTCTCAATGATGCCAGTTCTTTTCAACCTGTTCCAAAGGGCACTGGAATCCTGTGGTGCCTCAAGAGCCCCTGAGCGAAAAGAGGAGGGAGGAGAAGAAAGGCCCCTTGCTCTGGCTTCAACCAGAGCACATCTAATATACATAAATATATACATTATGTTTATATATTTATATAGTATAAGTATCTAATGATATATCATATATATAACTACATACATATGTATGATGTTATATATATATATATATAGCACCCGTTTAGAATTTTGTTAGAAAATATTCCCAGACACTGTAGCATACCATGATGAGTCCTAATGCCGTTATGATCTGCACTAGAAACTTCTTGAAGTCAGAGACCTCATCTTATCCTTTCTTTGGTCTCACAACAGTGTGGAACCTCCCTTGACCTGTGAGCCAGCCTTCGGAACAAGGAGCAGATGGAAATCATTGCCCTGGCGATGCTCTGGGCTCCAGAAGAGCGCTGTCTAAGCATCTCCCATGACCCCTGGCAACCTTGCTGTCTGCTTCTCACTAAAGCCAATTAAATGATTCCCGGTACCTGCAGCCTTCTCGCTGTTAGCACGACTCATTGAGTTCTCTCCCAAGAGGGAAGTGATGTCTTCTCCAAATATTCTGAGGCAATTTTCAATGAGAAATGCGACAAGAGAAATCTGTAACACAAAAAGACAAAAATGGGGTGCTGTCTTTCATAGGGCATAGTGATAAATCACATTTTGTATATAGACCTTGGATCTAAGAAAAAATGTGAAAGACTTCCCAGAAAAATTCAGAGTTGAGAAAAATACAGAGAGACCAGGAGCGCCTGGGTGGCTCAGTCAGTTAAGCGTCTGCCTTCGGCTCAGGTCATGATCCCAGGGTGCTGGGATCAGCCCTACATCGGGCTCCCTGCTCAGCGGGAAGCCTGCTTCTCCCTCTCCCACTTCCCCGGCTTGTGTTCCCTCTCTCGCTGTGTCTCTCTCTGTCAAGTAAATAAATAAAAGCTTAAAAAAAACCAAAAAACAGGGCGCCTGGGTGGCTCAGTTGGTTAAGCGACTGCCTTCGGCTCAGGTCATGATCCTGGAGTCCCTGGATCGAGTCCCGCATCGGGCTCCCTGCTCAGCAGGGAGCCTGCTTCTCCCTCTGACCCTCCCCCCTCTCATGTGCTCTCTCTCTCTCATTCTCTCTGTCTCAAATAAATAAATAAAAAATCTTTAAAAAAAAAAAAAAAACAAAAAACAAAAAACATAGAGACCAGAGTTCTCTAAGAAATAACTTCGAAAGAGTGATACTTTCCTGTGTACTTTGGGTACACATTTTAAAATACTGCTCATCAGTGGGCTAAAGTTATAATGCGTGGCCTAGTTTAATAGCTAACATTTTGGGATCAGTGGTGACGTCTTGAAGCCTAGGATACATTTCGGGGCCCCTCAGTTGAGCGTCTGACTCTTGATTTCAGCTCAGATCACGATCTCATGGTGGTGAGATCCAGCCCCACTTGGAGCCAACTTTGGGCTCCGTGCTCAGCGGGGAATCGGCTTGGGCTTCTCCCTCTCCCTCTCCCTCTCCCTCTTCTTCTGCCCCTGCCCCGCTCACGCTCTCTCTTTCCCTCTCTCAAATAAATACATATCAAAAGATAAATAAAACTAGGATCATTTTCAAAGTAGCCTACCTTAGTAAAGTTTACTTAGTTTTTGTTTTTACATTTTGTTTCCAGTTTTATTGAGCTGTAACTGATGTATAACATCTTATTAAACTTTATAAAGTATGAACAAAAACTTAAGAAAACCATTTCTTAACTGAAGAAGTATCTCAAAGTTGGGAAGTAGAGATTTTTGTGGGGTTGTGAGGGAAAACCCACACAGCTGGAGAGAAAACGTATCTGTCTGTCTAACTTCAGTCCCTTCTCATGCATTGCTTTGCCTCATGCTGGCTCTCTGTGTGCGCTTGGGGAAGACCTGTCATCTTGTTAGGATGTTCTGGAATCTTTTGCTAGTTTCCGTATGACGTAGCAGAGGTGAAATAGTAGCCGAGTACTTTTCTAGATGAGCCACAATTTGCAGAGGAAAGCCAATGTGTTTGGAGCCATGGGAGCTCATATTGCCCAAGCCACCTAGGATGCGCCAGTCATGAGCAGAGGAGCTGACTGTTGTCGCCATTGTGTAGCGAGGAAACCATGGCTTTACCCAAGGTTACAAGTCCCTCAGGGATTAGGCTGAGAGTTGAACCCTGACTGGTAAAGCTCCAAAGCCCAGGTTCTTTTCTATCGTATCACACGACTCTTCTGTCTCTCGTTTAGTCAGTCTAGTGTTTAGTCTCCTGGAGGGGGAAGAAGTGACTCGACTGCTCCGAGTTTCCCGTTTAACGACACCCCTTCCCAGACCCCACCAGAGTAGGATAAAGAACTCTGCCACTCCACAGGGGCCTAATGAAAATGTGCACTTCACAAAGTTCCATCCGTCAGAGTTACTACTGCACATGTCCGGTTCAAAGTAGGGATTCTACCCCTGGGGGACAAAAATGAGAGCTCTCATTACCTTTTTTATCAAGTTGTCTTCCAATTCCAAGCTGCCGGAATTAGGTGGGCAAAGAAGGCTTGGGGTTATACACGCTGATAAATTATAAGCTGTCATCTGATTGGATGAGGAATGTTGCTCAATGTTGTATAACACTCCAAAAAGGTATCGCAAGAGAACCACATTTGCTCTTGGCAGCTGGGCTAAAAGCCTAAGGTCAGAAAAATACACTTTTAAATTAGGCAAGGGATTCCACTTAGGAGGTTGGAAATACAGAGACAGGGAACAGGATACATCCTTGTGTATCTAGCACACAACCCGCTGTAGCAGAGTTCCAGGCATGAATGTATACAAAATTGTTGCACTGAATTCAGTTCCTGAGCCAGATAAACACTTCTCTGGTTAGTTAAATGTATGACAGACTCTTAAGGTCATAACCCTGGCAGTCGATGCTCTTGCATCTGTCCTGGACCAGGGGATGTCGTCTACCAGTTTCATGGATCCAGAAGGTGTAAAACGGCCAAGGATTCCACATTAATAACATCAGGAGAAGAACAATAAGAGCCCTAAAGCGTGCCTCTATTCTGAAG
The DNA here is from genome assembly GCF_964656455.1 of Halichoerus grypus. Lineage (NCBI taxonomy): Eukaryota > Metazoa > Chordata > Mammalia > Carnivora > Phocidae > Halichoerus > Halichoerus grypus. Next base: position 101,256,943 of record NC_135714.1, on the reverse strand, counting down.
CTGACCCCCATGGGTGTGAAGAATTGAAACTCTTTGGCATCGGTCATGATTTTAGTGGGCAAAGCTGCAAAACGTAAGCCAATGTTCTCCTAATAGTATGTTGGCTGTATTTCTGAGATGTGACCAGAGTAGAGTAATTATTGCATCATTACCTCTGGGCTGCAGTTATCTTCTCCTCTTCGTTCCCTTGATCAATAACACTGAGCCATTTGTCATAGAGATCGGTTAACAATACACTTCCTGGGATATTTCTAAGAAAATCCTTATGGAGATAAAAAATATGTATATATATTATAGAAAATATGTATTGGAAATATTACAGAGAAAATATGTAGTTAAAAAATTCAGTTCAGCCCCCACTTCCTTCACAGATAGCCAAACTGTGACCCACACGGAGCTCGCCTCTGACTCTCCGTTTACTGGCACACGCAGGAGCAGGTGCTTGGATTTTCTCCCGCTAAAACTTAGAGGCAGAAAAGCAGAGCTTAGGCTGTGGTGGAAATGAACATAAAGCTCCCTTCTATCATCTGGAACTTATTTTTTGTGTGTGCTTTTTTTGCAAAGTACCACAAACTGACAGGGTCTGGCCATAGACCATCCTAAATCCTATTAGCTTCTTGGACAGAAACACACATACCCATGTTGCTTGTTTTAAACACAGTGCTAGCTCTTAATTCTAGCAAGAAAAGTTCTGAAACAATCAAAACACAAACAGGTGGGCTCTTGCACACGTATTAGGAAAGAACTAGGTCTTCTCACTCGGGGTATGTGTGCTCCCTGGAAGAAAGCTTCTCTCATAATTGCTTCATTCTTCCTTTTCTTAGCTGTCTAAAACGCGAGAGTCTACTGGCAGACTCACTGTGGTCCTGAGGATAGATTCATTTCTAGTTTAGGCCAATTCTCCAGTTAGTTTGACATGTTATTATCAAGGCCAAGGTTGCAGAGACTGATTCTCCACCAAGATCAGTCAACTTCAGGAAGAGAAAACTTTAGAAATGTCTAAGCACTATACCCACAAGTGCTCACCCTCTTCCTAGTCGGTGCTTATCACACGGAATCAGGAAAGAACCTACTCACTCTTGCTAGAAAATCGATTCCATGTGTGCACCTTACAGAGGGCAACACCCATCTTGCTACCTAGTGTATCATCATTCTTCTCCTGTCTCCTGAGGCCTATATGTATATTACTACTGGATATCACTATGGCCCCAGTGTAGGAGTGGTTGCCTAAGTCATTTCTGGACTTTGCTATTTATCACATCTTCGAACATTAATGGGGGACAAGGAAAGACCAAACGTGACAGATTCTAAGACTGCAGTCATTACTATATTAGCATAGGGTTGTTCAGACCTGTTAATAAGTGCCAAAGTGGATGGATTAAATTCTTCCTCTGTTCTACTTCTTTTGGAATCTTTGCCTTCATTACGAGGGTGGTGAGGATATTTGCTTTGGTAAACAGTGTGTATGTGTCAGTGCATATTTTGAAATTTTTTTCATGACTCGTAATCATTTCAGTATTAGTATTTTGCATGGAGTCTTCCGGAGTGAAGTTGGAGAGGATGGTGTGTGATGAAAACAGAATGTATTTCTAACATATAGGGCTTTTAACTCCTAAAGTAGCTTCCTTAAATTTTGAATTTGTCAAGCGTTTTTCAGTTTCTCAGGTTCTTAATCTATTATGTCCATTATGGTTCTTGAGCAGTCATGATGAAGGACACCAATCATAGCTTCAGTTACTCATGTGTGCATAATGCTAGAACCTTCCCTACCTTTAAGACGGATGCGACCACAAGAACAGATTCTCTGTACAGGTTCACTTTGACCCCAGAATTTAGTTTATCCTTTAGATCTCTGCATGATATTATATTGGCTGATTTGCTGAAGATGCCTTCTGTGAGTGGCTCTTTTTGATTAATAAAGGAAAGCATACCCTGTAGGAAGAAAAGAAAAGTATATGGCATCTCATATCCACAAACGCAGAGCACAAGCTTGGCTTCGTTTTGAAAGAGAAGGGGAATGTAATGGTACACTGTTTTAGAGCGGTAAGGACGAAAGTCTATTTAGATTGGTTTTTTTTTCAGTGTCTCTCTCTATACTTCCTACCCAAATATCCATTTTACAGTCATACACTGAAACATTTTTAACACTTCTTTTAGTCATATTTTCCTTTCCATTGAGTTTACATTTTTAAGTCAAACATTTCTGTTTCAAGGCCTTTGCGGAATCACCGTCTGTTTCCTACTTTACCATTCTTTTCTCATTATTCCCTTACATGGATGCTCTTCCCCAAGTATGGTAGTCGATTTAGGAAATACTCATTTCCCATTTGTTTATTTCTCTTTAAGTGCCTGTATACTCCATTCCTACTTGTTCTATTTCCTTCCCTCTTTTAAAGTCAGGCTCAAAAACTCTCTTGTCCTTCTCTGATTACCCTCCCTTCTCATGAGTCTTTCATTGTCTTTTGCTCTATCTTCATGTCCTCTCCCTGCTGTGTAGAAAGTTAATGAGGGCTGCACTCAGGGAATCCAACGGATCTGAAGTCTATTATGCTACGTATCTATTGTGTGAGCTGGGGCACATACATACTGTACTGAGGCTTTTCTGATTCGTTTGGGAAGTGCGGAGGATGATAATCCTAGCTAGCCCCTAAATTTGCTGTGATGCAAGGAACTGGGGGAGTAGCTAGCAGGTAACATGCTAGCTAATATGATACATTTCTTCATGTCTAGCAGAACGTTCCCTCCATCCCGTACAGTGCTTGCAGAGACACCGAATACTCAGTGAATGTCAACACTGACAATTCACTATAGCAGTTTGAGATAACACAGGCCAAATTCTGGGGCTTTCATGTGACATATTCTGTTAGGATTAACAGATTCTTATTTGCCAGAGGATGAATCTAGGCTCGTGTTAGATGTTTGCAGTTGTTAGACTGAGTAGACTCCGCTGAAGGAGACTTGAGACTAATGTGAGTTCAGGAAGGCAATGAAGGGAGACTGTGAAGATGAGCTGGACTCTCAGAGACTCACATACACAGAGTCCAGTTTGACTGATCTGAACAGGACTCCGTGGGTCTTTGTGGAAACAAGAGACAAGTGGAATGGACAACAATGTCTTTTCCTGTTGCATTTGCCTCATGACTCTGCAGGACTTAAATCAGATTCTCTTCTTTGAAATAACAGTAACAGAGCTTCTCAGCCAAAGCCAGTGGCTGTCCAATGACTTCTCTATTTGGGGATAGATTTGGTTGAGGACGCTTGGCCTCTAAAGATTCCCCTCCTCAGGTGGGCTATAGAAGACCAAAATGAGATGACCTACCAGAATTGGGAAGGCCAGGTTGTCTTTATCACACACATCCGTGAGGGAAACTCCAAAGAGCTGTCCCGGCTTTGCAGAAGGTGGGGCTGTGCCCTGGTTGTCCTGGCAAGTGCTGCAACCCCGACAAAAGTCCCTGTCTCCGAAAGAACGGCTTTTCACTGTCTTCTGGCCGGAGTCTAAGGAAGAAGTGAGAGTACTAGTAGTAGTAGTTGTTGTTTAATACGCTGAACCTTCTTTTTCCTTCTTTTTTTTTTTTTAAAGATTTTATTTATTTTTTGACAGAGAGAGAGAGACAGCGAGAGAGGGAACACAAGCAGGGGGAGGGGGAGAGGGAGAAGCAGGCTTCCCTCGGAGCAGGGAGCCCGATGCGGGGCTTGATCCCAGGACCCCGGGATCATGACCTGAGCTGAAGGCAGACGCTTAACGACTGAGCCACCCAGGTGCCCCAGACTCATCTTAATTCCTGATGACTTGTATTTTCCTAAAGGTTTCCTCAAAGCAATGTGGTAAGCATCATAAAACCAAGAAATGTCAAAAGCATGTAGGGATTGATGATACGTGTCTCCAGGTTCTGAATCGAAAGTCTACCTTCTAAGGTGGACTGCTGCCAGTTAGCTGTGATTAGCTAGGCTCAAATCATACTAGCTCTAGTCTCAGGGGCACTTCTCTTAGTCCTATTAATGGCTTTTTTTGGATTACATCCATCATCTTATTTAATCTACACAAGAATTCTAAGATTTAGTCCTTATTTTTATCCACATTTTAGAGATGAATAAACTGATGCTGAGCTAGAATAACTGGCCAAAGATAATATAGCTGGTAAATGGGGGCACAGGAATTTACACTCTTGAAAGGTTGTTTGACATCAAGTTAAGTCCTTTTTTCTCAGTGATGCCAGTTCTTTTCAACCCGTTGTAAAGGGCACTGGAATCCTGTGGTGCCTCAAGAGCCCCTGAGTGAAAAGAGGAGGGAGGAGAAGAAAGTCCCCTTGCTCTGGCTTCAACCAGAGCACATCTGATATACATAAATATATACATTATGTTTATATATTTATATAGTATAAGTATCTAATTATATATTATAATTATAACTACATACATATGTAGTTATATATGTGTGTGTATATATATATATATATATATAGCACCCATTTAGATATTTGTGACAATAAATTCCCAAACACTGTAGCATACCATGATGAGTCCTAATGCCATTGTGATCTACATTAGAATCTTCTTGAAGTCAGAGACCTCATCTTATCCTTTCTTTGGTCTCACAACAGTGTGCAACCTCCCTTGACCTGTGAGCCAGCCTTCGGAACAAGGAGCAGATGGAAATCCCTGCCCTGGCGATGCTTGGGGCTCCAGAAGAGCGCTGTCTAAGCATCTCCCATGACCCCTGGCAACCTTGCTGTCTGCTTCTCACTAAAGCCAATTAAATGATTCCCGGTACCTGCAGCCTTCTCGCTGTTAGCACGACTCATTGAGTTCTCTCCCAAGAGGGAAGTGATGTCTTCTCCAAATATTCTGAGGCAATTTTCAAGGAGAATTTGGACAAGAGATATCTGTAACACAAAAAGACAAAAATGGGGTGCTCTTTTTCATAGGGCATAGTTATAAATCACATTTTGTATATAGACCTTGGATCTAAGAAAAAATGTGAAAGACTTCCCAGAAAAATTCAGAGTTGAGACAAATACGTAGAAACCTGGGGCGCCTGGGTGGCTCAGTTGGTTAAGCGTCTGCCTTCAGCTCAGGTCCTCATCCCAGGGTGCTGGGATCAGCCCTACATCGGGCTCCCTGCTCAGCAGGAAGCCTGCTTCTCCCTCTCCCACTCCCCTGGCTTGTGTTCCCTCTATCACTGTGTCTCTCTCTGTCAAGTAAATAAATAAAAGCTTAAAAAAAACCAAAAAAACAAAAAACTTAGAGACCAGAGTTCTCTAAGAAATAACTTAGAAAGAGTGATACTTTCCCGTGTACTTTGGGTACACATTTTAAAATACTGCACCTCAGTGGGCTAAAGTTATAATGCATGGCCTAGTTTAATAGCTAACATTTTGGGAACAGTGGTGACGTCTTTAAGCCTAGGATACATTTCGGGGCCCCTCAGTTGAGCGTCTGACTCTTGATTTCGGCTCAGATCACGATCTCATGGTGGTGAGATCCAGCCCTACACGGAGCCAACTTTGGGCTCCGTGCTCAGCGGGAAATTGGCTTGGCTTCTCCCTATCCCTCTTCTTCTGCCCCTGCCCCGCTCACACTCTCTCTTTCCCTCTCTCAAATAAATACATATTAAAAAATAAATAAAACTAGGATAATTTTCAAAGTAGCCTACCTTAGTAAAGTTTACTTAGTTTTTGTTTTTACATTTTGTTTCCAGTTTTATTGAGCTGTAACTGATGTTGAACATCCTATTAAACTTTATAAAGTATGAACAAAAACTTAAGAAAACCATTTCTTAACTGAAGAAGTATCTCAAAGTTGGGAAGCAGAGATTTTTGTGGGGTTGTGAGGGAAAACCCTCACAGCTGGAGAGAAAACATATCTGTTTGTCTAACTTCAGTCACTTCTCATGCATTGCTTTGCGTAATGCTGGCTCTCTGTGGGAGCTTGGGGAAGACCTGTCATCTTGTTAGGATGTTCAGGAATCTTTTCCTAGTTTCTGTATGACGTAGCCGAGGTGAAATAGTAGCCGAGTACTTCTCTAGATGAGCCACAATTTGCAGAGGAAAGCCAATGTGTTTGGAGCCATGGGAGCTCATATTGCCCAAGCCACCTAGGATGTGCCAGTCATGAGCAGAGGAGCTGACTGTTGTCGCCATTGTGTAGCGAGGAAACCATGGCTTTACCCAAGGTTACAAGGCCCTCAGGGATTAGGCTGAGAGTTGAACCTTGACTGGTAAAGCTCCAAAGCCCAGGTTCTTTTCTATCGTATCACACGACTCTTCTGTCTCTAGTTTAGTCAGTCGAGTGTTTAGTCTCCTGGAGGGGGAAGAAGTGACTCGACTGCTCCGAGTTTCCCGTTTAACGACACCCCTTCCCAGACCCCAGCAGAGTAGGATAAAGAACTCTGCCACTCCACAGGGGCCTAATGAAAATGTGCACTTCACAAAGTTCCATCCGTCAGAGTTACTACTGCACATGTCCGGTTCAAAGTAGGGATTCTACCCCTGGGGGACAAAAATGAGAGCTCTCATTACCTTTTTTATCAAGTTGTCTTCCAATTCCAAGCTGCCAGAATTAGGTGGGCAAAGAAGGTTTGGGGCTATACACACTGATAAATTATAAGCTGTCATCTGATTGGATGAGGAATGTTGCTCAATGTTGTATAACACTCCAAAAAGGTATCGCAAGAGAACCACATTTGCTCTTGGCAGCTGGGCTAAAAGCCTAAGGTCAGAAAAATACACTTTTAAATTAGGCAAGTGATTCCACTTAGGAGGTTGGAAATACAGAGACAGGGAACAGGATAGATCCTTGTGTATCTAGCACACAACCCGCCGTAGCAGAGTTCCAGGCATGAATGTATACAAAATTGTTGCACTGAATTCAGTTCCTGAGCCAGATAAAAACTTCTCTGGTTAGTTAAATGTTTGACAGACTCTTAAGGTCATAACCCTGGCAGTCGATGCTCTTGCATCTGTCTTGGACCAGGGGATTTCGTCGACCAGTTTCACGTATCCACATCTTGTAAAACGGCCAATGATTCCACATTAATAATATCAGGAGAAGAACAATAACAGCCCTAAAGCGTGCCTCTACTCTGAAGCTGACCCCCATGGGTGTGAAGAATTGAAACTCTTTGGCATCGGTCATGATTTTAGTGGGCAAAGCTGCAAAACGTAAGCCAATGTTCTCCTAATAGTATGTTGGCTGTATTTCTGAGATGTGACCAGAGTAGAGTAATTATTGCATCATTACCTCTGGGCTGCAGTTATCTTCTCTTCGTTCCCTTGATGACTAACACCGAGCCATTTGTCATAGTGATCGGATAAGAGTATAGTTCCTTGGATATTTCTCAGGAAATCCTTATGAAGATAATAAAAATGTATATATATTATAGAAAATATGTATTGGAAATATTACAGAGAAAATATGTAGTTAAAAAATTCAGTTCATCCCCCAATTCCTTCCCAGATACCCAAACTGTGACCCACACGGAGCTCGCCTCTGACTCTCCTTTGACTGGCACACGCAGGAGCAGGTGCTTGGATTTTCTCCCGCTAAAATTTAGAGGCATAAAAGCAGAGCTTAGGCTGTGGTGGAAATGAACATAAAGCTCCCTTCTATCTTCTGTAACTTATTTTTTGTGTGTGCTTTTTTTGCAAAGTACCACAAACTGACAAGGTCTGGCTATAGAGCATCCTAAATCCTATTAGCTTCTTGGACAGAAACACACATACCCATGTTGCTTGTTTTAGACACAGTGCTAGCTCTTAATTCTAGCAAGAAAAGTTCTGAAACAGTCAAAACACAAACAGGTGGGCTCTTGCACACATATTAGGAAAGAAGTAGGTCTTCTCACTCGGGGTATGTGTGCTCCCTGGAAGAAAGCTTCTCTCATAATTGCTTCATTCTTCCTTTTCTTAGCTGTCTAAAAGGCGAGAGTCTAATGGCAGACTCACTGTGGTCCTGAGGATAGATTCATTTCTAGTTTAGGCCAATTCTCCAGTTAGTTTGACATGATATTATCAAGGCCAAGGTTGCAGAGTCTGATTCTCCACCAAGATCAGTCAACTTCAGGAAGAGAAAACTTTAGAAATGTCTAAGCACTATACCCACAAGTGTTCCCCCTCCTCCTTGTCGGTGCTTATCACACGGAATCAGGAAAGAACCTACTTACTCTTGCTAGAAAATCGATTCCATGTGTGCACCTTACAGAGGGCAGTACTCATCTTGCTACCTAGTGTATCATCATTCTTCTCCTGTCTCCTGATGCCTATATGTATATTACTACTAGATATCACCATGGCCCCAGTGTAGGAGTGGTTACCTAAGTCATTTCTGGACTTTGCTATTTATCACATCTTCGAACATTAATGGGGGACAAGGGAAGACCAAATGTGACTGAGATTCTAAGACTGTAGTCAACTACATTAACATAGGGTTGTTCAGAGCTGCTAATAAGTGCCAAGTTGGATGGATTAAATTCTCCCCCTGTTCTATTTCTTTTGGAATCTTTGCCTTCATTAGGAGGGTGGCGAGGATATTTGCTTTGGTAAACAGTGTGTATGTGTCAGTGCGTATTTTGAAATTTATTATCATGACTCGTAGTCATTTCAGTATTAGTATTTTGCATGGAGTCTTCAGGAGTGAAGGTGGGGAGGGCGGTGTGTGGTGAAAACAGAAAGTATTACTAACATATGGGGCTTTTAACTCCTAAAGTAGCTTCCTTAAATTTTGAATTTGTCAAGCGTTTTTCAGTTTCTCAGGTTCTTAACCTATGATGCCCATTATGGTTCTTGAGCAGTCATGATGAAGGACACCAATCATAGCTTCAGTTACTCGTGTGGGGATAATGCTAGAACCTTCCCTACCTTTAAGACGGATGCGACCACAAGAAGAGATTCGCTGTACAGGTTCACTTTTACCCCAAAATTTAGTTTCTCCTTTAGATCTCTGCATGATATTATATTGGCTGATTTGCTGAAGATGCCTTCTGTGAGTGGCTCTTTTTGATTAATAAAGGAAAGCATACCCTGTAGGAAGAAAAGAAAAGTATATGGCATCTCAAATCCAGAAACGCAGAGCACAAGCTTGTCTTCGTTTTGAAAGAGGAGGGGAATGTATTGGCACACTGTTTTAGAGCGGTAAGGACGAAAGTCAATTTAGATTGGTTTTTTTTCAGTGTCTCTCTCTATACTTTCTACCCAAATATCCATTTTACAGTCATACACTGAAACATTTTTAACACTTCTTTTAGTCATATTTTCCTTTCCATTGAGTTTACACTTTTAAGTCAAACATTTCTGCTTCAAGGCCTTTGCGGAATCACCGTCTGTTTCCTACTTTACCATTCTTTTCTCATTATTCCCTTACATAGATGCTCTTCCCCAAGTAGGGAAGTCGATTTAGGAAATACTCATTTCCCATTTGTTTATTTCTCTTTAAGTGCCTGTATACTCCATTCCTACTTGTTCTATTTCCTTCCCTCTTTTAAAGTCAGGCTCAAAAACTCTCTTGTCCTTCTCTAATTACCCTACCTTCTCATGAGTCTTTCATTGTCTTTTGCTCTATTTTCATGTCCTCTCCCTGCTGTGTAGAAAGTTAATGAGGGCTGCACTCAGGGAATCCGACGGATCTAAAGTCTATTATACTACTTATCTATTGTGTGACCTGGGGCACATACATACTGTACTGAGGCTATTCTGATTCGTTTGGGATGATAATCCTAGCTAGCCCCTAAATTTGCTGTGATGCAAGGAACTGGGGGAGTAGCTAGCAGGTAACATGCTAGCTAATATGATACATTTCTTCATGTCTAGCAGAACGTCCTCTCCATCCCGTACAGTGCTTGCAGAGACACTGAATACTCAGTTAATGTCAACACTGACAATTCACTACAGCAGTTTGAGATAACACAGGCCAAACTCTGGGGCTTTCATTTGACATATTCTGTTAGGATTAACAGATTCCTATTTGCCAGAGGATGAGTCTATCCTCATGTCAGATGTTTGCAGTTGTTAGACTGAGTAGACTCCGCTGAAGGAGACTTGAGACTAATGTGAGTTCAGGAAGGCAATGAAGGGAGAGTGTGAAAATGAGCTGGACTCTCAGAGACTCACATACACAGAGTCCATTTTGACTGATCTGAACAGGCCTCCATGGGTCTTTGTGGAAACAAGACACAAGTGGAATGGACAACAATGTCTTTTCCTGTTGCATTTGCCTCATGATTCTGCACGACCTCAATCAGATTCTACTCTTTGCAATAACAGTAACAGAGCTTCTTAGGCAAAGCCAGTGGCTGTCTAACGACTTCTCCATTTGGGAGTAGATTTGGATGAGGACGCTTGGCCTCTCAGACATTCCCCTCCTTAGAGGTCTATAGAAGACCAAAATGAGATGACCTACCAGAATTGGGAAGGCCAGGGTTTCTATATAACACACATCCATGAGGGAAACTCCAAAGAGCTGTCCTGGCTTTGCGGAAGGTGGGGCTGTGCCCTGGTTTTCCTGGCAAGTGCTGCAACCCCAACCAAAGGCCCTGTCTCCGAAAGAACGGCTTTTCACTGTCTTCTGGCCGGAGTCTAAGGAAGAAGTGAGAGTACTAGTAGTAGTAGTTGTTGTTTAATTTGTTGAACCTTCTTTTTCCTTTTCTTTTTTTTTAAAGATTTTGTTTATTTTTTGACAGAGAGAGACAGCGAGAGAGGGAACACAAGCAGGGGGAGGGGGAGAGGGAGAAGCAGGCTTCCCTCGGAGCAGGGAGCCCGATGCGGGGCTCGATCCCAGGACCCCGGGATCATGACCTGAGCTGAAGGCAGACGCTTAACGACTGAGCCACCCAGGTGCCCCAGACTCATCTTAGTTCCTGATGACTTGTATTTTCCTAAAGGTTTCCTCAAAGCAATGTGGTAAGCATCATAAAACCAAGAAATGTCAAAAACACGTAGGGATTGATGATACGTGTCTCCAGGTTCTGAATCGAAAGTCTACCTTCTAAGGTGGACTGCTGCCAGTTAGCTGTGATTAGCTAGGCTCAAATCATACTAGATCTAGTCTCAGGGGCACTTCTCCTAGTCCTATTAATGGCTTTTTTTGGATTACATCCATCATCTTATTTAATCTACACAACAATTCTAAGATTTAGACCTTATTTTTATCCACATTTTAGAGATGAATAAACTGATGCTGAGCTAGAATAACTGGCCAAAGATAATATAGCTGGTAAATGGGGGCACAGGACTTTACACTCTGGAGAGGTTGTTTGACATCAAGTCAAGTCCTTTTCTCTCAGTGATGCCAGTTCTTTTCAACCCGTTGCAAAGGGCACTGGAATCCTGTGGTGCCTCAAGAGCCCCTGAGTGAAAAGAGGAGGGAGGAAAAGAAGGCCCCTTGCTCTGGCTTCAACCAGAGCACATCTAATATACATAAATATATACATTATGTTTATATATTTATATAGTATAAGTATCTAATGATATATCATATATATAACTACATACATATGTAGTTATATATGTGTATATATATATATATATATATATATATATATATATATAGCACCCATTTAGACATTGGTTACAATAAATTCCCATCACTGTAGCATACCATGATGATTCCTAATGCTGTTATGATCTGCACTAGAAACTTCTTGAAGTCAGAGACCTCATCTTATCCTTTCTTTGGTCTCACAACAGTGTGGAACCTCCCTTGACCTGTGAGCCAGCCTTCGGAACAAGGAGCCGATGGAAATCACTGCCCTGGCGATGCTCTGGGCTCCAGAAGAGCGCTGTCTAAGCATCTCCCATGACCCCTGGCAACCTTGCTGTCTGCTTCCCCCAAAGCCAATTAAAATATTCCCGGTACCTGCAGCTTTCTCGCTGTTAGCACGACTCATTGAGTTCTCTCCCAAGAGGGAAGTGATGTCTTCTCCAAATATTCTGAGGCAATTTTCAATGAGAAATGCGACAAGAGAAATCTGTAACACAAAAAGACAAAAATGGGGTGCTCTTTTTCATAGGGCATAGTTATAAATCACATTTTGTATATAGACCTTGGATCTAAGAAAAAATGTGAAAGACTTCCCAGAAAAATTCAGAGTTGAGAAAATTACGTAGAAACCAGGGGCACCTGGGTGGCTCAGTCGGTTAAGCGTCTGCCTTCAGCTCAGGTCATCATCCCAGGGTGCTGGGATCAGCCCTACATCGGGCTCCCTGCTCAGCGGGAAGCCTGCTTCTCCCTCTCCCACTCCGCCTGCTTCTGTTCCCTCTCTCGCTGTGTCTCTCTCTGTCGTGTAAATAAATAAAATCTTAAAAAAAAAACAAAAACCAAAAAACATAGAGACCAGAGTTCTAAGAAATAACTTAGAAAGAGTGATACTTTCCCGTGTACTTTGGGTACACATTTTAAAATACTGCTCATCAGTGGGCTAAAGTTATAATGTGTGGCCGAGTTTAATAGCTAACATTTTGGGAACAGTGGTTACGTCTTGAAGCGTAGGATAAATTTCGGGGCCCCTCAGTTGAGCGTCTGACTCTTGATTTCGGCTCAGATCACGATCTCATGGTTGTGAGATCCAGCCCCACATGGAGCCAACTTTGGGCTCCGTGCTCAGCGGGGAATCGGCTTGGGCTTCTCCCTCTCCCTCTCCCTCTTCCTCAGCCCCTGCCCCGCTCACGCTCTCTCTTTCCCTCTCTCAAATAAATACATATCAAAAAATAAATAAAACTAGGATAATTTTCAAAGTAGCCTACCTTATTAAAGTTTGCTTAGTTTTGGTTTTTAAATTTTGTTTCCAGTTTTATTGAGCTGTATCTGATGTATAACATCTTATTAAACTTTATAAAGTATGAACAAAAACTTAAGAAAACCATTTCTTAAGTGAAGAAGTATCTTAAAGGTTGGAAGCAGAGATTTTTGTGGGGTTGTGAGGGAAAACCCACACAGCTGGAGAGAAAACGTATCTGTCTGTGTAACTTCAGTCCCTTCTCATGCATTGCTTTGCCTCATGCTGGATCTCTGTGTGAGCTTGGGGAAGACCTGTCATCTTGTTAGGATATTCTGCAATCTTTTGGTAGTTTCCGTGTGACATAGCAGAGGTGAAATAGTAGCCGAGTACTTCTCTAGATGAGCCACAATTTGCAGAGGAAAGCCAATGTGTTTGGAGCCATGGGAGCTCATATTGCCCAAGCCACCTAGTATGTGCCTGTCATGACCAGAGGAGCTGACTGTTGTCGCCATTGTGTAGCGAGGAAACCATGGCTTTACCCAAGGTTACAAGTCCCTCAGGGATTAGGCTGAGAGCTGAACCTTGACTGGTAAAGCTCCAAAGCCCAGGTTCTTTTCTATCGTATCACACGACTCTTCTGTCTCTCGTTTAGTCAGTCTAGTGTTTAGTCTCCTGGAGGGGGAAGAATGACTCGACTGCTCCGAGTTTCCCGTTTAACGACACCCCTTCCCAGACCCCATCAGAGTAGGTTGAAGAACTCTGCCACTCCACAGGGGCCTAATGAAAATGTGCACTTCACAAAGTTCCACCCGTCAGAGTTACTACTGCACATGTCCGGTTCAAAGTAGGGATTCTACCCCCTGGGGGACTAAAATGAGAGCTCTCATTACCTTTTTTATCAAGTTGTCTTTCAATTCCAAGCTGCCGGAATTAGGTGCGCAAAGAAGGCTTGGAGCTATACACACTGATAAATTATAAGCTGTCATCTGATTGGATGAGGAATGTTGCTCAATGTTGTATAACACTCCAAAAAGGTATCGCAAGAGAACCACATTTGCTCTTGGCAGCTGGGCTAAAAGCCTAAGGTCAGAAAAATACACTTTTAAATTAGGCAAGTGATTCCACTTAGGAGGTTGGAAATACAGAGACAGGGAACAGGATAGATCCTTGTGTATCTAGCACACAACCTGCCGTAGCAGAGTTCCAGGCATGAATGTATACAAAATTGTTGCACTGAATTCAGTCCTGAGCCAGATAAACACTTCTCTGGTTAGTTAAATGTTTGACAGACTCTTAAGGTCATAACCCTGGCAGTCGATGCTCTTGCATCTGTCTTGGACCAGGGGATTTCGTCGACCAGTTTCATGGATCCAGAAGGTGTAAAACGGCCAAGGATTCCACATTAATAACATCAGGAGAAGAACAATAAGAGCCCTAAAGCGTGCCTCTATTCTGAAGCTGACCCCCATGGGTGTGAAGAATTGAAACTCTTTGGCATCGGTCATGATTTTAGTGGGCAAAGCTGCGAAACGTAAGCCAATGTTCTCCTAATAGTATGTTGGCTGTATTATGGAGATGTGACCAGAGTAGAGTAATTTTTGCTTCATTACCTCTGGGCTGCAGTTATCTTCTCCTCTTCGTTCCCTTGATCAATAACACCGAGCCATTTGTCATAGTGATCGGATAACAATATACTTCCTTGGATATTTCTAAGAAAATCCTTATGGAGATAAAAAAAATATGTATATATATTATAGAAAATATGTATTGGAAATATTACAGAGAAAATATGTAGTTAAAATATTCAGTTCATCCCCCACTTCCTTCACAGATAGCCAAACTGTGACCCACACGGAGCTCGCCTCTGACTCCTCGTTTACTGGCACACGCAGGAGCAGGTGCTTGGATTTTCTCCCGCTAAAACTTAGAGGCATAAAAGCAGAGCTTAGGCTGTGGTGGAAATGAACATAAAGCTCCCTTCTATCATCTGGAACTTATTTTTCATGTGTGCCTTTTTTGCGAAGTACCACAAACTGACAGGGTCTGGCCATAGACCATGCTAAATCCTATTAGCTTCTTGGACAGAAACACACATTCCCATGTTGCTTGTTTTAGACACAGTGCTAGCTCTTAATTCTAGCAAGAAAAGTTCTGAAACAATCAAAACACAAACAGGTGGGCTCTTGCACACATATTAGGAAAGAACTAGGTCTTCTCACTCGGGGTATGTGTGCTCCCTGGAAGAAAGCTTCTCTCATATTTGCTTCATTCTTCCTTTTCTTAGCTGTCTAAAAGGCGGGAGTCTAATGGCAGACTCACTGTGGTCCTGAGGATAGATTCATTTCTAGTTTAGGCCAATTCTCCAGTTAGTTTGACATGATATTATCAAGGCCAAGGTTGCAGAGACTGATTCTCCACCAAGATCAGTCAACTTCAGGAAGAGAAAACTTTAGAAATGTCTAAGCACTATACCCACAAGTGCTCACCCTCTTCCTAGTCGGTGCTTATCACACGGAATCAGGAAAGAACCTTCTCACTCTTGCTAGAAAATCGATTCCATGTGTGCACCTTACAGAGGGCAACACCCATCTTGCTACCTAATGTATCATCATTCTTTTCCTGTCTCCTGATGCCTATATGTATATTACTACTGGATATCACTATGGCCCCAGTGTAGGAGTGGTTACCTAAGTCATTTCTGGACTTTGCTATTTATCACATCTTCGGACATTATCGGGACAATGGAAGACCAAATGTGACTGAGATTCTAAGACTGTACTCATTACTTCATTAACATAGTGTTGTTCAGACCTGTTAATAAGTGCCAAGGTGGATGGATTAAATTCTTTCCCTGTTCTATTTCTTTTAGAAGGTTTGCCTTCATTAGGAGGGTGGCGAGGATGTTTGCTTTGGTAAACAGTGTGTATGTGTCAGTGCGTATTTTGAAATTTATTATCATGACTCGTAGTCATTTCAGTATTAGTATTTTGCATGGAGTCTTCAGGAGTGAAGGTGGGGAGGGCGGTGTGTGGTGAAAACAGAAAGTATTACTAACATATGGGGCTTTTAACTCCTCAAGTAGCTTCCTTACATTTTGATTTTGTCAAGCATTTTTCAGTTTGTCAAGTTCTTAAACTATTATGCCCGTTATGGTTCTTGAGCTGTCATGATGAAGGACACCAATCATAGTTTCAGTTACTTGTGTGTAGATAATGCTAGAACCTTCCCTACCTTTAAGACGGATGCGACCACATGAACAGATTCGCTGTACAAGTTCACTTTGACCCCAGAATTGAGTTTGTCCTTGAGGATTCTGCAGGATTTTATATTGGCTGATTTGCTGAAGATGCCTTCTGTGAGTGGCCCTTTTTGATTAATAAAGGAAAGCATATCCTGTAGGAAGAAAAGAAAAGTATATGGCATCTCATATCCACAAATGCAGAGCACAAGCTTGCCTTCGTTTTGAAAGAGGAGGGGAATGTAATGGCACACTGTGTTAGAGCGGGAAGGAGTAAAGTCAATTTAGATTGGTTGTTTTTCAGTGTCTCTCTCTATACTTTCTACCCAAATATCCATTTTACAGTCATACACTGAAACATTTTTAACACTTCTTTTAATCAGATTTTCCCTTCCATTGAGTTTACATTTTTAAGTCAAACTTCTCTGCTTCAAGGCCTTTGCGGAATCACCGTCTGTTTCCTACTTTACCATTCTTTTCTCATTATTCCCTTACATAGATGCTCTTCCCCAAGTAGGGAAGTCGATTTAGGAAATACTCATTTCCCATTTGTTTATTTCTCTTTAAGTGCCTGTATACTCCATTCCTACTTGTCCTATTTCCTTCCCTCTTTTAAAGTCAGGCTCAAAAACTCTCTTGTCCTTCTCTGATTACCCTCCCTTCTCATGAGTCTTTCATTGTCTTTTGCTCTATGTTCATGTCCTCTCCCTGCTGTGTAGAAAGTTAATGAGGGCTGCACTCAGGGAATCCAACGGATCTGAAGTCTATTATGCTACGTATCTTTTGTGTGCCCTGGGGCCCATACATACTGTACTGATGCTTTTCTGATTCGTTTGGGAAGTGCGGAGGATGATAATCCTAGCTAGCCCCTAAATTTGCTGTGATGCAAGGAACTGTGGGAGTAGCTAGCAGGTAACATGCTAGCTAATATGATACATTTCTTCATGTCTAGCAGAACGTTCCCTCCATCCCGTCCCGTGCTTGCAGAGACACCGAATACTCAGTGAATGTCAAAACTGACAATTCACTACAGCAGTTTGAGATAACACAGGCCAAACTCTGGGGCTTTCATTTCACATATTCTGTTAGGATTAACAGATTCCTATTTGCCAGAGGATGAGTCTATGCTCGTGTCAGATGTTTGCAGTTGTTAGACTGAGTACACTCCGCTGAAGGAGACTTGAGACTAATGTGAGCTCAGGAAGGCAATGAAGGGAGACTGTGAAGATGAGGTGGACTCTCAGAGACTCACATACACAGAGTCCATTTTGACTGATCTGAACAGGACTCCGTGGGTCTTTGTGGAAACAAGACACAAGTGGAATGGACAAGAATGACTTTTCCTGTTGTATTTGCCTCATGACTGTGTAGGACCTAAATCAGATTCTGTTCTTTGCAATAACAGTAACAGAGCTTCTCAGCCAAAGCCAGGGGCTGTCTAATGACTTCTCCATTTGGGGATAGATTTGGTTGAGGACGCTTGGCCTCTCAGAGTTTCCCCTCCTCAGGAGGGCTATAGAAGACCAAAATGAGATGACCTACCAGAATTGGGAAGGGCAGCTTGTCTTTATCACACACATCCGTGAGGGAAACTCCGAAGAGCTGTCCTGGTTTTGCGGCAGGTGGGGCTGTGCCCTGGTTTTCCCGGCTAGGGCTGGAGCCCAGACAACAGACCCAGTCTCTGAAAGAACGTCTTTTCACTGTCTTCCGGCCGGGGTCTAAGGAAGAAGTGAGATTAGTAGTAGTAGTCGTTGTTTTATTCGCTTAACCTTCTTTTCTTTTTTTTCTAAAGATTTTATTTATTTTTTGACAGATAGAGAGACGGCGAGAGATGGAACACAAGCAGGGGCAGCGGGAGAGGGAGAAGCAGGCTTCCCGCCCAGCATGGAGCCTAATGCAGGGCTCAATCCCAGGACACCGGGATCATGACCTGAGCCCAAGGGAGACGCTTAACAACTGAGCCACCCAGGCACCCCGCTTAACCTTATTTTCACCATCCCCATTCTACGGTACATTCATTGCAATGGCTAGAATAGGGAAACAGGCATTTGTTGTGTAGAATTCTCCATTTTTTGAAATTGGCCAATAGCATTCTTATGGTGTTAAGATTTCTTCCCCAGATCCTGCAAACTGATGGTGAAACCTAGAGACTTGATCAGACTTAGTGTCAATGCTTTCAATGCCATCTACTGCCTGTTGTGCTTTATCTTGAGGCACTTAACTTGTTGTTTGTTTCCTATTGGTAAGTATGATTAGTGGATTCATCCAGTGTCAGATCCGATTTTAAAAGCTCAAAAGATCTGGTATTCAAATCAAGCTGAGTTTGTTAATCATCTGCTTTCACAGTGAGTCTCCTCCCAGCCTTAGGTTTCCTCTTTGGCTTTCTGAGTGCTCAACTTTTTTTTTTCTTTTAAGATTTTATTTATTTATTTGGCAGAGAGAGACAGCAAGAGAGGGAACACAAGCAGGGGGGGATTGGGAGAGGGAGAAGCAGACTCCCACTGAGCAGGGAGCCCGATACAGGGCTAGATCCCAGGACCCTGGGATCATGACCTGAGCTGAAGGCAGACGCTTAACGACTGAGCCACCCAGGTGCCTCTGAGTGCTCATCTTTCTATGATCAAAAGGATCTGCCTTTCATGACATGATCCGCCTGACCCCACTTCTCAGGCAGCCTCTGGTGTCTCTGCTCTCGGCCATCCCCAAGGATGACTTCCTGCAGTCAGGGTTCTTGGGAAATAGTCATTACATGCTGGCTATGTGGTAAGATTCCAGGTGACTGTGTTTTCTTATGATACCCCACCAAGCTACCCAGAGATGATTTTTTTTTTTTGTAAATTATGTTTGATATTTACTGAAAAGAGTCTAATCCACAATGAATTGCACCCAATTCCTCACACATACTCAAACATACATGTATATACACCATACCAGTACAAGGCTTGAAAGAAAACATACAAAAAGAAAAACAATGAGAGATTATGAATGCCTGATTTATCCCCAATTTCCAGAGAAGATTTTGAATTACCCAACATTCCCTATCAAAGGAATGCAGAAGAAGAGCTTTACAAAGAAAAGGTGATCCGCAGTGAAAAGCTGAGTTGAAAGTTTCTACTGCTCAGCTATGAATGTTTTCCTTATAAGATACCTTAACATTTGCTTACATAATCTGCTTAAATAACTGAATTCTTTAAAAGTCCACAGAGGAGCCAAGCTGTAGAAGGATAAACAAATGAGCAACATTTCACCAAACACCCATAAACACCTGTCCACTGGGCTTTTCTGGGATGTAGTGAGTGCATCACCATATCCACTCACGTGGGTGGCAACACTCATGGCACTTGACCAGAGAGACCAGGATCTAAGAACCAGAAGCATCCTGGTTCTGCCACTTAGTTAGATTACTCAAAAGTTTTTAAGCTTTGGTTTGCTTAACTTTAACATAAATGCTGCTGCCTACAACTCGTTGAACTAAATGTAATGTACTACTCAGCACAAGGCATGGCTCATGGCAGCCTTGATAAAAGTAATTTCCTTGCTCAGAAGGCCTCAGGCAGTCTAGACATCAGTCTCTTCCCCCTCCAAAGCAGACATCACTCCCATTCTCTATTTGATTTTGCAACCTCTAGAAGGTAGGCAATCATGAAGGATTGCTACCACTTTACTTAACTAAGGCTCTTTCTTCCTGCCCTGAAATTGATTCCCCTACCATTTTAAAAGGAGTGAAGAAAGAAAGCAAATACATTCTTAAATCCAGGAGGAGATTCCTGTCCATCAAAATGTATGCATTTGCTGAAGACACATGTTAATATGTAAGTTGAGTTGTTGTATGCAACCTGGGTTCCCTACTCTTCCCCTAGTTTTATTATTTCTAAAACTACCCAAATATATTCCATTATTCAGCTTTAATAAGAAGAATGCTCTTAAGAAGAATGTTGTATCCCTTGGTACAAAGCTATATATCTAGCTACTCTATGAGTATATACAGAAAATAAGTACACATTGGGTCCTATACTTTCTCCAAGGTATTTTCAGCCTTAGCTGGATGTTTTATAATGTACATTATTTGCTGTTAGAGTTCATGTTGCCTCTATTACTAATAAAAATATATGCTATAGCCATGAAAAATATAGGAATGATTAAACAAGCTAACTTTATGGAAACCTATTCTTTCTTAAACAGCCCTGGCAAGATTTGGGTTAATGTTTCCTAATGCTTGAATTAGGGTATGAATATTAAAAAATAAAATTTTGGAAACTTTGTGCTTATAGAATAACAATCATAACAATAAAATACTTTCTATTTTGGCCCAATACTTCTCAGATGAATAACACATTTTCATCAGAGAAAACAAATATCAATGGGAGAATACTGGAATGCTAGGGAAAAAAATAGCAAGAAGGAAGATTAAAAAGCCCTGACCACAAACATTCAGTCTAGCTCCAGCCTTGACCTGTGTCTGAAGCAGACATGGAAGGTGGGGGCAGAATTGAGACTTGAATTCTAACTGTAACCCCAAGGCCACTTCAGCCTAAGCCCGGAATAAATCCAATTCAGTTCCATAACTCTTTACTCCACTGGAGTTCTTCCATTCCAGGTGCATCTAAGCCATGCAGTCATTTGATTCCATCCTGTGATGGCCTGAGATACTAGATAAAACCCTGGAATAGGGAAGACCTGTTTCCAGGCCACAAACAGCTTGTGCTCTAAGAAGACACACAGATGTGTACTCACACAATTATATGTAGAAAGTGTTCTGGGGATACAGAGAAAGGAGTAACAGTCTACCTAGGAGAATTAAAACAAGCACACAACCTTCCTCGAAGTGAGTTGGGTCTTAAGACCTTTGGGTTTCTCTAAGCTTGATTCTGTGCAGTTTTGGGGTTCTTGCCTCTACGGTTCCTCCCCACCCCTCACAGAGAGAGTGAGCTCTGTGTCCTGAATTTGTGGTCAAGAGTGGAGACATGAGCCAAGAGAAGACACGTGAAGAAAGGGAAGGGGCTCACCTCTCCCTTGCTCATTCTGCGTTGGGTGCCTGGGCTTCAGGATGAACTGGCCTTGCATCTCTGCGAACCCCTGCTCCAGAAGGAGGGACTCCTGGAGGGTGGAAGGAGAGATGGAGTCCTCTGGTGTCTGCGGCAGCAGTGTGGTAGATGGAAGATGGCTCATTTTAATTCCATAGGGATCTTCATGTCCTATATGGAAAAAATATAGATTCAGGCTGATGGTGATGGCTCTGATCAAATCCCCCTTACCGTGAGTGTATGCATCACACTGGTATATGCTGCTATTCTGCTGGGGCTTCTGGCTAAAAAGGGCTGTGCCTCCTGAGTGAGCATCATATTCGCTCTTGTTGGGGACACCCTGCAAAAAGCAGGTGCCCAAGGAAAAGATTTTAAAAAGAGAAAAAAAATTTAAAGCATGTTACTTTACTCGGAATACAAAGATTCATCAGCGCATTGCACAATGCTGACTTTTGCTGTGTTTCCATCTGAGAATATTTAAGGCCTTCTAGTTTCTGCCTTGACACTAACGAGATCTGCACATCTTAGGCAAATTACTTGGCCCCTCTGAGCCTTACATTCATCCTTTGAAATGCTTGCCCTCACACAAACTTATAAGGATCAGAGTAAATATATTAATACGCATTGGTGGTTAATATTTTTTAAGTAATTGAACATATATATTAAGAATTGCTAACCTCTCTCACATAATGTCAGTTGAACAGATTTTTTTTCATTTCGTTTTGTCAATTTCTAGAGCCAGAGCTACTCAAGGGCAGTGGGATGGGTTGCCTTTATGCTTTATACTTCCCTCCCACTGCTGCCCTGCCTCCAAGGGGAGTCCTGCCAGGTGATGATCAGAGGGAAGGCTGCACAGTGTTGGGAACCCAGAAGCAAAGTGCAAAACGATGTTTACAGAGTGGAAAACTGCACCCAGAGTCAGTGAGAGTTGCCTGCCAAGTGATTAGTTTTGTTCTTGTATGCTTTAAATTGTTTCCTCTCTATAGAATTCTCAAAGACCCTGTGCTATATGACATGGATCTCATTTTTTAAGAACAGAATGGAAGTTCTCTTTCTGTCACTTCTGATTTATTATTGAATGTAACTTGAGGAGCTTTTGCTGTTCCTTCTCATCTGTCATAGATGCAGTGTCAGTGATGTGTTCACAAGAATCACAGTGACTTCCCTCTTTTAAGGAAAAAGAAGCTTCTACGACAGCAATACAACCAATTCACAAAGATAACCAGGAGATAATCCGCAATTGAGAATTGAGAGCATTGTTAAAAAATGCATTTTGATTGCTGCTAATGGATCATCATGAATGACAGGCTCTCCGGATTCCTTAGAGCTGCCTTGGTGTGTGAAGCTGCTCAAAGTCTAAAAAGTTATCATCTATATTGTTTTACCTAAATTAATGCACTTTATTAAAAGAAATATATTTAAGTATTTGACTTTTTTCCTTTTTGTTGTTGGCCAACTTTTACAGAGATGTCAATATTAATATGAAACATGGAATGGTGGGGGGGATTTTTTTCCTCAGCTATGCCCTTGGTGACTCTCTGTATCCTAAGACTGGGAATATACATTTCATAGAAAGAAATTGGTTATTTAGATTTCCAGATCACTTGAAAATATTCTTTAGATAACTTGGAAAACAGTAATAGCCTCATGGGATTATTTTCTTTTTAAGATTTTATTTATTTCTTTGTCAGAGAGAGAGAGAGAGAGCACAAGCAGGGGGAGCGGCAGGCCAAGGGAGAAGCAGCTCCCCACTGAGCAAGGAGCCCAGGACCCTGGGATCATGACCTGAGCCAAAGGCAGACACT
The DNA here is from genome assembly GCF_964656455.1 of Halichoerus grypus. Lineage (NCBI taxonomy): Eukaryota > Metazoa > Chordata > Mammalia > Carnivora > Phocidae > Halichoerus > Halichoerus grypus. The sequence continues at coordinate 101,234,167 of NC_135714.1, read as the reverse complement.
TAACTGAGCCACCCAGGCATCCCGCCTCACAGGATTATTAAAAAGATTTAAAAAAATGCATGTAAGAAGGAATGCTCTAAGATTTCTAGCAGAAATCATTGTCACCATTACCATACATTACTATACTTCAAGGTCTGCTGCAGATCCTCTCTTTTTTCTCTTGTTTTTTAATCCTTCTATTTCTGGTAAGCACTGAACAATTTTGCTAATCCAAAGATTTTTTTTTAGAGAACTTGTGCTAATAACTATTTTAGGAGAGCTGTAATCTGTTTATCAATAACCTTAAGAACAGTGATGGAAAAAGCCTGAGAAACAGCAAAGTGCAGGTAGTTTAGTCAGTGAAGACTTGAGGAGTTTAAATGTGATTATCTCATTTTCCTCATGATGCTGAGAAAACTTCTGGGCACAGAGCAGGTGTTAAACACATACCTATACCTGGATTCAGAGACATGATTGGATTTTAGTGGATTCTCACAGAATAGAGGCTATTTAGTTGTTAGGAACTGGAATTCAAGACTGAATATGAAAAATAAATGTATGGGAAAAAGAAATTCCGATTCTTTGCTTTCATACCTAAGTGAGTAAATAAGTAAGTAAACACTAAACAAAACAATGTTTAAGACAGCTCTGTTTGTCAGGTAAAATGAAGTAGAAACGAAAAATTTACATTTCTCTCCCTAACTAGACCTTAAGCTGATGAATGAAGAGATGTCCTCAGTGCCTGGGAAAAAGTAAGTACCTGGTAATTCTTTAATAAACGTGAGAGTGAATATTGCATGTGATTTTTACTTTTAAGGGTATTTAAGCTTAAGACAGAACAACCATTACTTTGAGATGTAGAGTTACAATTTTGAACCTAATCAATCCCATCTTAGATTTTCCCTGACACTTACCAATGAGTGGGTGTGGGGACGCTTCCTTGCCAGCACTCACCGACAGCTGGTAGTCTTTCTCAGAGCCCTTGGAAACAAAAAGAACTATGCATCATAACAAATCTTTCACAGTACTTGAAGAACACATTTCCTTTGCATATCTATGTTTCCAGAAAGAAGGAATTGGGGCCAGTATAAATGCTATTTGGTCCATGGAGGTAGCTACAGTACTTGTTAACTTGTTCCCTCATAGCCTCCAGTGGACCGTCCCAGGTTCTTGTCATTTTTGATAAAGGCCAGGAAACCGCAGTACAATCAGCCCCTCACTGTGTGGGTGGCCCATGGCATAAGAAATCACAGTTGTGCCCCTTCACTAAGGAGGAAAGTTCTAATCTCGGAGTCCTGCCTTCCGCTGTCTCTAGATTCCTTGGATAATGTTGGCTTTTGCCGCCAAATGTCCCTGCCCTGACATGCATATTGTCCAGAGAGCCATATACCCTGCTGTGACTATTCCCGAGCAAAGTAACTTGAAAGGCATCAATAGCTCAGCAGCCCTGGGCAAAAGGAGACAAACGCCCAAGAGGCCTTGAGGAGATAGCGGACTGAAGTCAGCCACTGGCTTTGGTGCGGGCAAGCCCCACTTCAGGGAGAGGAAGAACAAGGACTCTCACCTAGACGACATATCAGATGCAGAAAACAATCACTCCCAGCAGAATTACCGCCCAGTAAACCTGGAAGTCCTACTTGAAACAAACACATCTAAATTATAAAGATCGCGGAACTATTTTAGAGAGTCTTCCAGGAGACTAAAGCAAAAAATGTTCGACATGGAGTTGTTGGTGATAGGTACTATGCTTGCCCTTGACTCCTGATTAAAAATCAGGGTCTTGCCCTTATGAAGAAAGGTCATAGGTATGGACACAGACACACACAGACACACAGACACACACACATAGCTGAATCTGCTCAAAACTGTATTGCATATAAGATGTGAGAGCTAATAAGGTAGGGTAGGGTTTGGAAATGCTATGCTGGAATCCCTTAAATCAGGCATACATAAAGCCAAATAGCCCCAATTCTTCATTAAAACAGAAATTCTTTGTGTGGTGAGATTGATCACTTTATGCAAAGGAAAATCACAAACATGAAATAAAATGAGCTTCATCATTAATCAATCTCCCCAACTTCATCCCTAAAACCACTCACTCTCTTTCTAAGACTTAATTCCTGTTTAGGGTATATATATCATACAGGTTAGAAATCAATGTAGATATGTGCTTTACTCAGTACATATAAATTCAATTTTATTTCAGATATATTATTAAATTTTGTTTGTACAGAAATCATTGATTTCTTATGCCAAATTCCAGTTGCTCTGAATTTTTTAGGGGCTTTATTATACCATTGGGTCAGACAGAATTTAAGTAAGAATCTTGTAATTATGTCATGTCATAATAGCAAGACATCTTTGCATTTATAGAGGATTTTATATAAGAAGCGGTGCTTTACAAGTGCTCCCTTCAGTTCTGTCCATCTGACTATCACTCTCCCTCTCTTTTCCCTTAGAAAACCTCATCCTCAAATATGTCCATGTCTTTCATCAAAAAAAAAAAAAAAAAAAAAAAATCCAGCAACTCACACCAGCACCATCAAAACATAAAGGAACAGGCAGTTAAAACCAAAACAAGATGAAAGTGATATGTACGCAACTGCCCCCAGATCCATGGTCTTATTCAGAACTTGCCCTCTTTACCAGTTCATAAGGGGTGTGAGCCGCCTCATCCCAAGGAACTGCACCAAGAGGAGGTAGCTTCTAGCCATGTGGTCTTTATGTCAAAATGTACAACAAAACATATAAGTTAGGATTCCTCTAACTGGGATTGAGTCCTTGCGTGATGACCAGGGTAAATAGGGATGGGGAGGAATCAGGAACGAAGACACAGATAGAAGAGTCCAATAGAGGAGGAAATATTTAGAAACTTAGAAATATTTTATTGTCTGTGTATAAAATATATACAATAAACTGCATGTTGTTATTAGCACTCTAAAATTATAGCCCAATTTTATGCTATGATTTCGAATTCGCAGAAAATTTAAAATGGGAAGACAAGAAGAGCACCCATGTATAGGCTAATAATATAGCTTTGCTGCCTTCAATTTCTAAATCTGGGGGACAAAATATGACTATGATATCTATAATAATCAGCTGTCTTATAATGGGAGGTACACAACACACACACACACAAATCTCAAAAGTCAAAGTTGGTTTTTAAATTAAAAATAGTTTGCAAGGCAACTTATGGTTATTCCTAGCATTGGTAGTGACATGTTGATAATGTCATTCGCTGTGTCTGAATTTGTTCCTGTTACAGTTACAGACTGTAAAAAAGAAATAAGAAAAATTGCTATAAATTTTTAAAAATTTAAAGCAGTGACCAAATAATTATTGTCAAATTATTATCCATACTCTAAAGGCAAAGCTTGTTTTCAGTTAATGACAAAGTAAAGCATATGTAGAGCACACACCCTTAATTATATCTTCATTTCTTTACAGAACATGAAGCTAGTAGGAAACATTTCAGTAAAACATGTATTTCCCTTCAAGGATTTGTGGCTTACAAAATATAGCAGCTTAAGCAAGAAAGAGAAAAACAGAATTCCACGAGGGGACATGAACTGACCCTCAGCTCCATAATGCTATTTCCAAAATAGAGAGGGGAGATAGTTTAAAAAGGAGGAGCTAGATACTTTTCTCTCTTCGCAATTACATACTCAGTTTCAGCAAAATCAGAATAAGAACTGTCTGTGACAGACATTTAAAAAAAAAAAAAAACTACTATTTAGTCAGTACTTTCTTTGTGTCATCATGGTTACTAAGATTTCCATTGTTGAAATCTGTTGAGACAAATAAAACCAATGAGTCTAGGAAATGAGACTGAAAATTTTAGAAGTTTATATTCCATTCGCAACTCTGACAGTGAGTAGTTACTTATAATATCTCTCTATCACACCTTATATTGAGAAACTGCTCCATACAACAAGGAAAACAGTTATTGAAAATTATCTGAAAGGGACTGATAGGAATCTGAGATGATATCTATAAAACTATCCGAATTCCAAAAGACATTTTAAAATAGGACAATATGTAACCAACTATGCATACAGTTTTTATAACATTATTAGGCAATGAGGCCTGTGTCCTTTGAGAAACAGTGCATGAAGAAGACAAGCAACAGAAGTGGACACTCACAGTCCTTAAAAATATTAAAAACAAAGTTAAAAGAAACTTGTTCTTTCATTGTATTTTTCTTCTTAGGAATTGAAATGCAATTGCTTGATATGACAGATGGCCCAAAAGTTGTTTGATAATCGAACTTTTATAAACACAAGTGTTCATTGATTTCAAACTACTTGAGCTTTAAGGATTATTAAAAAAAAGTGTTCAGAACCTAGCAGTAGGACTCAGAGCACCCAAACTCAAGGATATCCTATGTTAAATTGTCAGGGAGGGGCTTCCTATGTTAAATTGTCTAGAGGATTCAAGACTGGGTCTTAGCTTGAAATTTAGTTAGAAGTAATGGCTCTGCTATTTTTTTTTTTAAGATGTCTGAAAGCCTTTCAATACAACTTAAAAACTTTCCCACGAATTTTTTTTTTAAGATTTTTATTTATTTATTTGTCAGAGAGAGAGCACAAGCAGGGGGAGCCACAGGCAGAGAAGGCAGAGGGAGAAGCAGGTTCCCCTCTGAGCAGGGAGCCTGTTGCAAGACTCCATCCCAGGACCCGGGGATCATAACCTGAGTCGAAGGTAGATGCATAACTGACTGAGCCACCCAGGCGTCCCTCCCTTGAAATCTTTTTAAAGAAAAAAAAAAAATCTCTTTTGAAATACTAATAATCACTTTTTAATTTATCTGGTCTGCAAGATAATGGTTTTCATGGTATAAGGAACATACTATGTTCAAAATAGTAATTCCAGAGACGTATGTATATTTTCCTGCATGTTGTAGGTTCTCCAAAACAGATAAATTCCAGTAGATAGAGCTCTCTGTAAACAAATAACTTCAGAAAAATAAGCTGTTTTTTGGAAATAATTTAAAAGAAAAAGAAATGTTACTTTTTGTTTTATATGAGTCAAAGTGTTACTTAATATATGAAGAACAAGGAAAATGTGATCAATTCTCAAGAGCTGAAGCCAACCCTGAGATGATCTAGATGTTCAGGCTGTTAGCCAAAAACAGCTATTACAATAATGCTCAATGATACAAATGAAAATATGCTCACAATAAACGAAAGAGGCATCTTAGCATAGAAACTAAAAATATTTAAAAATAGAAATTTTTTATCTGAAAAATATCTTAAAGAAAAAATTTACTGACTAGGCTACATTGCATAATGGAGATGACAAAAGGAAGTCAGCGATTTGAAAATAGATAATAGAAATTATCCTGTCTGAAGAAGAAAAGGGGAGAAAAAGATTGAAAAAATTAAGACCCTGAGGGATCTATGAGCAATATGAAAGGGTCTGATATACATATAACTGGACTCTCAGGAGGAGAGAAGAGAGAAAATGGGGAAGAAAATATTTGAGGTAATAATGATTAAAATTTCCCAAATTTGGTGAAATTAAATTTATAAATTCAAGAAGTTCAGAATATGCCAAATAGGACAGATTCAAAGAAAACCATGCTGTGATACTTGATAGCCACACTGCTAAAAACCAAAAATAAAGAGAAACTCTTGAAAGCAGCTAGAGAAAAATGACAAATCACCTACAGAGGATTAATGTTTGATTGATCCCAGACTACTCATCAGAAAGCACAAAGACAAAAAGACAGTGGAACAGCTTTAAAGGGCTGAAAGGAAAAAGTTTGCAAACAAAATTCTACATCCCTCAAAATATCCTTCAAGAGTGAGTGTGAAATAAAGCCATATTCAGAGAAGAGAAATTAAGAAAATCTGTTTGCACCAGATCTGCACAAGAAATGCTAAGGATCATCTCTCTCGGATGAAATGAAAACAGTGTTAGAGGGAAACTTGGATCTTTAGGAATGAGTGAAGAACATTAGAAATGCTTATTTTGTGTAAATTATACATAAATAAAGTTGATTTTTAAAGATTTCAAGGTAATTTTCCATGGAAAATTCTGAATGGAACCCACTGCCACAGCTGAAATCAAAGCAGGCAGAGACAAGAGTGTGCTCTGCTGCTAGAGAACCCTCTGGCCTTATCTCCTTCATGCAATGCATCTACCTGGTGCTTAGAAACCAATCAAAATATTTGCGTGGCTTTTGCTTTGGCCACGAATAGCTACCACTTTTTCCACCTTCAAGTACTCTTTTGTGTGATCTAGAGCTACTGTAAAGTATAACAGGAAAAAAAAAAATGTCACTTAAAGATACCCAAAGTATCTTGTTCATCATTGCAAATGTCTTGGCTACTGCACTACAATTTCAGAAATCAAATTTTATACAAATAATGGGCAACTGGTTTGATTTTTTCCCCCAACAGCCAAAAGAAAATGAGATAGAAATATGCTGATCCCTTAAAAGTGTCATCCCTCTGAGCTCAATTCAACCCTGATATTCCTTGGAACAAAAGACCTTTCAAAACCCCTCTGCAGTTGATATAACTACTAAGTGAAATACCTGACCCTTGAGTAGATCCTGTACTGGAAAGGAGACATTATTGAGGTCAACTGACAAAATGGGAACATGGAAGGCAGAGTAAAGTATTACACCGATGTTAAATTTACTAAAGGTGATAACTGTATGATGGTGATATAAGAGGATATCTTTATTCTTGGGAAATACTTAGGTTTAAGGATAAAGGGCCATGGCATTTGTATGACCCTCAAAAATAAGTATAACATACACATAATAGGGACAGAGAAAGAAAATAAATGATAAAGCAAGTGGAGTAAAATGTTACTAATAGCTGAATCTAGGTAAAGGGTGCATGGGGTGTTTTTTGTTTTATTTTTATATCTACAACTTTTCTGTGAGTTTACACTTATACCAAATAAAACACCAATGGGGGGAGGGTGGAGAACTGTGGAAACAATCCAAGCCATTCTGTACATAAGTAGTAACCATTGGAAAAAAAGGTTTAATTCTAGTAGGAAATACCTGCATGTGAAAATCACCTTATTACAAGCCAGTGTTATTGCTATTAGAAAGATCCAGAGAAATATTATGGATACTTAACACGCAATACTCTTTCCATGCTTAAGTACTGTGGCATGGATTCCTCTCGCTTCATATTACCTAGGATTCACTCTTTATGTATACAAAGACACGTGTAGACAGGAAAAGACATTTTCCCACATGGTACTTTTCTAAATACTCTCTCTCTTCTTATCTTTTGCTCTCTCCTTCCTACCTCCCCGTCTCTCCCTCCCTCCCTCTCTCTATCTCCATCTCCATCTCCCTCTCTTTCATTCTATCTGAATCAGGAACATGGAATTTAATTTTTGGTCTTAAAAACACTTACACAGGCACAGTTCTTGATGTCCTCAGTGAAGATTCTGAGAGGAATGCTTTTTGGCTGGTCCTTCTCTTTGGCTAGATTGATGTACCTAATCAAATTCAATAATAACCCCAAATAGAGTAGGATGAATTAGCTATTAGCTTACTTTCAAATTGATCTATGTGGCTAAAATTTTCAACATACTCTGTTATTTTTAAATGCATGTAAATAAACTCAGCAAAACCAAATTATGGGTTGGGAGAAAACATGCAAAACTATTTCAGGAAAATAAGACATGACTCAGAAAACAACAGGTTGCTCTTGTCATGTAAGATGTGAGCAGCAGATCCAGTCATCAAAGCTTTCCTGCCTAGACTGGAGGGCCCAGCACCTTCAAGGGTAGGAATGAGAAGGTGCTTTGAGCATCACTCAGGAGACTAAATTGCACTGAAGAAAATTTAATATGTATCTTTTGAGAATAATGTTAGCTCCAATCATTAGGTCTGAGAGAAGGGGAAGATGAGAGTGATAACCAGAATTTCATCAAAAATAAGCAATATGTGCATGTAAATAAGAGCAGATTATTTGCAGTAGCAGCCAGGGTACATCTAAATAAGAAATTATTTGAGGATAGTCTAACAATTTCTACTAAGTAGGGGAAGCATAGTGTGTGGGGGCGCTGCTTTGAAGGGATTTATTCTTTTCTCATGGGTTAAAGATGTATAGTATGTATAGTGACAAGATACCTTTGAAGGAAAGAATGCCATTTTTCCTTTTGTTCCGAAGAACTGCAATTTAAAAAAATGGGAAGAAAAAATTAAGATACATACAATACTTATACTAGCAAAATAAGATCACCATTCCAGAAAAAAATATCAGCAGCCAGTTGTTAAGGATGTGGATGCATGTGTTAATATCATACTGTCCTCATAGTTGGGCTTTGGAGGGACCCCACTCTTTTATGAGCGTATTAAAGCAATGGGAAGTAGATCCTAAAGTGGAAGAAAAGTTGGTTTTGAATCTGAACACTTAATTGTAACTATGTGATGCAAGCTATGCGATCATGGGCACTTTGCTTAACTGCGCTGATCTTCAGTTTCCAGAACTGGAAAAGGGTTAATTATACCCCGAGTGTTCCTGCAGCTGCAAGTGCTATTCAGATATAAAGAACATTATTATTCAAATTAAATCATACTTAAGGAATTTGGCATTTGGATGGAACTATCTTGGCCCAGAAACAAGAATATCTTTTTAGGAAAAAACACCTGTAATATTTTTATTTCTTCATCCACACAGCAGCTTGGAATGTGTTAAATTAGTTTCTAGAAAACATTCTTCATTACTGTGATCCTCTGAGCAAGATCAATCCAGCTAGTGCTAAACTACTAAAGGTTAGTCTTTTCTCAACTAAAGTTTTCACAGCATTTAATATCCAAAGTTGCGAATGTTTTAAGCCTCATTCATACATGGCCTTACCACTTACTAGCGTTTTTTTACTGTGGGAAACTACACAAAATAAAATTGACCATTAGTGACCTTTAGTACATTCACAGTTTTGTGCAACTACCGTGACTGTTTAGTTCTGGAACATTTTTTCACCCAAAAGCAAACCTGTGTCCATGAAGCAGTCAGTCACTCTTCCTTCCTTCCTGTTTCTAGCTCCTGTACCATATTTTGTGTATTTGTTGATAAACACTTGGGTTGTTTCTACTTTTTTTTGTTTGTTTGGTTTTTGGCTATTGTCGACAATGCTGCTATGAACGTTTGTGTATCAATTTTGTGTGCACCTATGTTTCTCTTGGGTATACATCTGGAGGTGGCATTGCTGGGTCGTATAGTAATTCTGTTTGACTTACTGAGGAACCATCAAACTGTCCACAGTGGCTGCCACATTTTATACTCCTCCCAGCAACACTGCTCCCCAACCCCTCCATCGCTGTTTCAGGATTTGTCCCATCTGGAAAATGGAACGCCCACTTCGCGCCCCAGCCTGCCTATGCGCATGGACACAGCTTCTAGTTAGCCATGCTGATCTGCAGAACAGTAATAATAACAAATAGCAAAAGCACTAGGTGCCAGGAATTGTTATAAATGCCTTCTATATGTTTACACAGCTTTTTAACTAATATAACCTGTAGAAGCCTGGCTTCCACATTTTCCTCCTTGTTAGGGAAAAAAAGTTTCTTGGAAACTCCCCTGTCAAAGACTTTATACATTCCCAATTGAAACTGGTTCCTTCCATTTGCAACATGGAGAAGACAGTAAGCAAGAGGAACTGAGAATCTTTACAGAAATACGTCGTGGAAAAGAAGACATGCGGAGAGCATATAAATACATATTTCTTCCCAATAAGCTTTGAAAATTTTTCATCAAGTCAACGCTGCATTATAGGGCTTAATAAATTAACAACTTGTAAACATTTTCGTTGTCTTCCCTTTGTGATGACGTGTGGCATTTTGGTGGAGTGGGGTGAGGAGAAGAAAGGAGGGTGTTAAGTGCATGTGATGAACACTCATTGTGCAAAACAAGAATGAGACTTGGGGTGTGGTTGTTTCAAACAGCAGATGTAAGTGTTGCACCACCCCTGTAAACTCAGGAGTGTCTGCTCAGGATGTCCGGGGTAGAGAGTCACATTCCCCATCCTCATGTCAGCCTAAGAATGTGTCTTGCACAACTAACCTCTACTCAACGCAATCATACTGTTGTTTTCGATGGTCACCTCTCTAGAGACACCAACTAAGATAAGCAGTACACAGCAATTCAGGCAACCTCATATTCAATGACATGATTAATTTCTTTGTATAATTACATACTACTTTTAAAGGAATGAACTTGGGAGTATAAGAGCAATTTTTCAAATTTAATTGGACTCTTTAATAGTACTTGCTCAAGAAAAATATGCCAGTGATTTGGAAACACAGATACCCCCTGGGAATTAGGGGGCAGGATATTGGAGAGGGGTTCTAGAACCTCACTCTCTTGATTCTCCTTCCATATGCCTAAAACACCCAATTCCTCAAGTGGCTCCTAGAGCCCATCTGAAAAACCACTGATCAAAACCAAAAGAAATTACTCCAATAGTTCCCACTCTACGTTATCTACTTGCTCCCATTTGTACATACCTTTTGGGGGAAAGTACAAGGCAAATGAGTGTCATTATGGGAAGTCAAAAAGTGAGTCACTGGCTTGATATATAATCAGATTAAAATGTTTTTCTTTTTAACCCATGTAAATACAAGACCAAACGGTCGGTCTTACCTGAAGGTGGCCACAAAGGTCACCGTGGGCCAGCCCAGGATAAAGGACCTCCCAGCACAGATGTTGGCATCCTCCACTCTGTCCATACAGTTGGCAGTCCACACGGTGTTCAGTGGTATTTTATTTTTTATCTTAAGTTTTTTCTTATACCTAGAAAGATACCCAAACAAGACCTCTGTCAGTTTGTTTCATAAATGTTATGGGAACAGCCGTGCTCATCAGAGACCAGTTCTCACTGCTCCAGGGCACAGCATGCCTCCCTTGTCTCTATTACCCTCTGTGCCCAGCACAGCAAATGGTGACATGACCTTTACAAAGTGTGTGTTGAGCGAAGTCTGGCCCTAGGAAGGCCCTGAAAACACTTCCTCAAATGGCAGCAAGTGGCCATTTTTCTGAATGTTGAGTGTTGAGTAAAGACGATATATTGCAGAGCTTTTTCAGAAAACCATTAATTCATTTATTATTGTTAGAATTTGTTTCTTATTATATATAGTTTTATGGTTATTATTAGAGTTAATTATTCATTTATGACTTGCTTACTTCAAAAAGTATTTGAGGGGCTGAACAAAGCTACCTGTACACGATTTATAAAAATAGTCATACAATTTTTTTCTTAAGAGAGACAAACCAGGGGGCGCGCCTGAGTGGCTCAGTCGGTTAAGCATCCAACTCTTGGTTTCGGCTCAGGTGGTGATCTCAGGGTCTTGAGATCGAGTCCCCGTGTAAGGCTCCCCTCTCAGTGGGGAGTCTGCTTCCCCTCTCCCTTTGCCCTTCCCCCCGCTCACGCTCATTCTCTCTAAAATAAATAAATACATAAATAAATCTTCAAAAGAGAGAGAGAGAGAGAGAGAGAGAGACAAACCAAGAACAAAAAATAAACTTGGATCAGAAAGATTTAAAAGTTATTTTCAACCTTAATTAAAAAAAAAATACTTTCTAGCCTTTAAAGCATAGGTTATTTTCAATTTCCCTTCTTAAAATTTTATCCATATCATTTTCCCTTAGATTCTGGCTAAAACTGAAAAACTGTTAGCCTACAGATTGAGCCCAATTTAAAAATCATCAATCCATCAATCAATCAATCCCAGATCAGTGGTCAGGAGGTCGTATATGTGAGTGATGGATACTTCCCATTTCTCTGAGGAGTCAGAAGGTGATCAACTTTGTCAGTGGTGAAACTGCTTTTTGACAATTTCTGCCTAATCTTCTTTGATCTCTAACATGAAAACCACCATATTGATTAATTTGGTTAATTCACAACTTTAACTCTCAGGTGGGCTTGAGATTTAAATAGTTATAAGCCCTCTGAGGGATGCTTAGGGAACTTGGACACACCACTCTGGAACTCCTTCCTATTCAGAAACACATGTGGAAACACTAAACTAAAATGAGATCAAAGACACCTCATGTGCAAAAATCCCTATGACTCCAATGATTCATGGAACAATTAAAGCTAAGACTCTCCAATGGGTTTTATGAAAGAAAAATAATTTTGCTGGAAGCGCACTTGAAGGATAATCTAGATTCAAAGTTTATGACACAATGAATAAAGTCATCAGATAAAATCATTATCAGATATCAGATGTCTGATTATCAGATAAAATCATTTTTCTAGATAGTAACTCCAAAGGCGTTGCCAAGGTAAAAATATATGGCTAATGGGAAAGATAGACATATATCTGTTTGTTTTCACAGATTTTTTTTTTGTTTTTCTAATGTAGGTATCTGTGTGTATACAGACACCTGAGGTACTGTGTGGAAACTTCCAAATACATTGACCTGGAAAAAGGCATCTCAATAATTCTCTCCTTAGTTCAAGAAAGCGCCAAGATTATCTACTCCAAACCAAGGAGTTATCCCAAAGCCCAGAGCATGGTTTCTACTGTCCTATAACATTTGGAGCACTTACCATATGCCAAGCACTGTTCTAAATATTTTATAAATACAAATATAAAAAATTTAATCCTCAAACAACTACACTAGGTGGTCTTTATTAGCTCCATTTTACAAATAAGGAAACTCACAGAAAGGTCAAAAAAATTGCCAAAGGCAAGAGAGTTTGAACCCAGACAGCCTAACTCATGAGCCCATGTTTGTAACCACTTGGCCTCTGTGGGTGCTGACCTATCGTTCCATGAAC